>NC_034410.1:39002142-39171025 GCF_002078875.1 Numida meleagris
AAAAGAAAAGAAAAGAAAAGAAAAGAAAAGAAAAGAAAAGAAAAGAAAAGAAAAGAAAAGAAAAGAAAAGAAAAGAAAAGAAAAGAAAAGAAAAGAAAGGAAAAGAAAAGAAAAGAAAAGAAAAGAAAAGAAAGGAAAAGAAAAAAGAAAAGAAGCATGTTTTGCAAACAGACACGTTCCCCTGAGACCTGATGATGCTGGAGGCTTTGCTGAAAAAGTAAAAAAAAAATAAACTTGACTAAAGAGGAACTGAGAGACTCCCATCAAGCTGGCAGCTAAATCCCTTTTATCTTTCTGTCACTGATAATGCTTCCCCTCTTTGTAACATCATCTTTGCTCTCTGTTCCAGTGCAATTTTAGGGTGCTAGATTGACAGTTAATGACTGATTTAAAAAGTTTGTGTAGTACCATTCCAGGTCCTGCTAAAGGACTTGAAAAATTTTGATATCTTACTGTCAGGTGGAGCATGATTTGTGCCTCTGTATCTCATCAGCAGATTGCATGATGTACCTTCCAGCTTTCAAAGCAACACGCTGCCAAAAACATTTGAATCCACTTTACCTTACCCAATAATTAGAAGATGTTATTTATACCAGTAAAACCAGTTACAGTTATTTTCTTATACAGAAAATCTGATGAAAATTCATAGTTTGCATTCATATTCACCAGGAAAGTACCCGGTGGCTTTGTGTTTTGCAGCCTAGTGTGATACAAGTAAAAATCCACAAAATCACCTGTGAAGACCCTCAGAAGACCAGCAGTAAGGAAAAGTATCTTTCTAGCTAAATAAGCTTATTTTCCTACTAGTTCAGGAAAGCTTCAAGGCAAATAAAAATAAACAGCAAGTATAAAAGTCCAATCAGAACAACAACAACATTTTTCCACTCACTATTTTCCATCATTAGGGTGCACAAAATATCTCTAAAATGCAAGTTCTGTTTGAGAAAGGAGGGAACTCTATCATGTTTAATGAAAATTTATATGTGATAGAAGTTCAGGCCTGCAAACTGCATCATTTTTTCCCTTATGACCGTGTAGAGAAAGCTCAGACTCTGTAGCTTTGTTAATTAATTATGTCTGTATTTCAGCATGTGAATGAAAGTTTTTAGCACCATTATAGAAAATGTATAAATGCGTCCAAGAGAGTCCAAAGAAAATTACATCAGTATGCAGCTAGAGATAAGAAGAGATACTCTTTTATTTATGTAGTAGCAAATTGTTATTAAGCAGAAGAAAGTTGCTAATAGATGGATATGACAATGCATGGTCCATTTCACCACAGTTTTAATTTAGCTTCAACATACAACCTCATTTGGGTACTTTTATTAAGTTTGTCTGAAGAGGGCAGCCTTTCCTAAAGCACTCAGAATTTTCTTAATTTGTCAAGGTTACTGTGTGCTGAACAAATTGACAAAGGGCATGCTTGCAGTCCCAAGCTTGCCTCTCATTCTTGCTTATGTTTTCCTTGAAATGTCTTTCCACTTATATTTATCAACCAACTCAAAGCAATATTATTATACTAAATATTTGACCTTTCTGCTAAAATATATTCCAATTTCACTTACTCTAAATGAATGGAGAATTGTTGTAAGATTTCCAGAAAGATATTTAAACAGAAGTTTTTTGGACATTTCTAAAAAATATGGGTGATGCTTATTCATTCTGCAGCCAGGAAATAAGTGCCTTAAGTTCTAAGTCTGTATGTGAATACAGCAGGGAAATATTCTTCCTTTTCTATTGGCAGTTCTCCTTATCTTTCATGCTTCCAGTCCTGAGCTGCTCTTCCTCAAAAGGAAGCATTACAGTGAAAGTAGACAGAGTGATATTTCTTCTATTTTGTGCTTTAATCATAAGGAAACATTAAAAAAAAAAATTCTTACAGCAAATACATGCATAACAACGTGACCAGAAAAGATGAATGGCTACTCCACATTTAGCAATTAGTGTGATAGATTTAAGGGCTCTTAGAAGAATTTATTGCCATGGTGTGCCTCCATCATGGTGCAGGGAGGGGCATCTGAAGAAACAGGAATGATATATTTTCTCAGTTATTGCTCCTCTAGCTGCTATGTTGCATCTCTCCTACCGCAGTGACAGGCACGTTGGAACTCCTGTCGCACCTTGTGATTTAGATTATATGATGGGCCTGGGGGAGCATGAGCACAAGTGGAGCGTGTGCAGGGTCTCAGATGGGGAGGAGAACCTTAAGACTTGTGCTTGTGGAAGGGGAAGGTTGGCGGAGACAAGAGGGGTAGGATCTCACAGCTTTTATGTAAATGAGCACGCTGTTTGTGGAAGAATGTTGTCTGGATTACTAGTCTGTCTATACAAAAATCATGTCCAACACACTGCTTTGGCAGTAACAGTGGTGATGTGGATCCTGTGCAAAACTGTATTCTCTGTAAAAATGTTTGCAACGAAATGAAAGTGCTTTATGTGCCCAAGGGCCCAGAAAGTTTGCTATGGTGGCTGATAGGTAGTAAACCATGTACTTCACAGTTATAGCAGCTGTCACCCCTGGCAGATATACTATGCTAACTCTGACTACCATCAAAATGCATTATAAAGTCACCTTTTTTGTTTGTCAGCTTCTTAGGTCAGCTGCTGATTAGAGAATATCAGTACTGATTTAAAGTCAAATGATCCTTTTTGTACTTTGGTGTCTTTTTAATCTTTTTAGGAAAAGGAGTGCAAAGCCAAATTTCCGCACTGTCACTAGAGCCAAAGTAGCAAACAATTGGATTTCTCCTTCCACAAGCCTGTACTACTATTTAATGCAGCTGAGCATTTAAGCTACCAAACTCATCGCAACCTACGGTCACCGAATGACAGAAAGCTTGCTCAAGATCTTATCGTTACACATCTATTTTCCTAGTTTTATATTTCTTGAATGTATCTTGCCATGTCTCCTGGTCTGAAAACAAACTTTTCCTCCCACCTCATTGCTTCTACAGCAGTTACTTGCTCTGAAGTCAAGGTGGTTTCCTTCATCTCCTTCCAGCCTGAGACTCTCCCAAGGATTGGACCACTCTGAAAAGTATGAGGCTAGTTCCTCATCCTGCCTTATTGTTCTATTGCCATGAAACACAGCAGGAATTTCATTGCCTCCCTGCTTAGAAGGTACTCAGCTTTTAACACATCACAAATTTAGGTATGTACTTTTAACGTGGTGTTAAAGATGTCAGATACTCTTCCTGCAGCCCAAAGACACACTAGCATATTCTTTCTAAATCCTCTAAGAAATTACACCTTAATTGTGTTTATATCACTATTTTCTCTTGAGACAACATCTAACTGAAATTGATTGCTTGTTTTCATTTTTTTGTGAGTAATCTTGGAAGCGAACATCATGGTCTTTGCCAGACACCAATACTCACTGTCTCTCTCCGTTTCATCTGCTTAATAAGTATGTGTCTGTAAAAGGTATGAAAGATGGATTTTTGAGGTTGTAATGAGAGGAAATGTACAATAATTCCTACATTTCCAATACATCCTTATTTTGGAATTGGAAATATGACTCTCTTTCCATTTCTTTGAAATATGTTCAAAATTAGTTTGCAAAACTTTGGACTAAGCATATAGCTTATTGCTTCCTGGTCTTAATAATTGAGCTGGAATTGCAAGCATTTTTTTTCCTGAACATCTAATTACCTTTTGAATGCTTTAAAAATTTGATTCTTAAGAGAATGACTCATTTATCTAGAAAATGGCCTTTTGTTGTTCACTTTTACCTACCTCACCATTAAAGAGATCATTAGAGTACCTCCTCCACCTTTCTATGGTTTCCTTGTTTGCAAATAGAGGTCATTTGAAAATAAATGATAAAAATTAAATTTTTAACCTTTCCTGAACCTTCATGATTCACAACCTTGCCTTCCAATACTGAAATACATATGAAATATTCTTATTAGTACATTTGCTGTCTGCATACTTCTACTTCAATTTCTGCAGTAATATCTTTTGTGTCATTTTGTCAAGGCTCTTGTCTGTTTTGACTTCATTGTAATCTTTAACGTAAGCTTAATTCTGAATTCTTTGATGAACATTAATAAAAGAAGGAAAGACGCATGTCTTTATGAGAGCATTCATTGTTTTATATTTCAGGTCATTATAATATTTTTGACTACTCTGTAATGTATCTCTGAATGTCTTTGACTTACTGTTTATCTTCTTTGTGGCAACTTTGATATTTTTTAACACCTCGAACTTGATATCCTCAAAGACCTTGGGTCACTTTTAATGTTTTTGTCTGAATTTTTAATGGGACAAATATCTATCAGAATTAATGTTCTAAAAGAACAGCTTTCACTACAATTTAATTCTTTTGGGTTCCTGTTTCAAATTGACATATAACTGTTAAGCTAATTAACAGTCCTATGCAAACTTTTGAAGACAGTCACATCTTGCAGTCCCACAAAACTAATTCCATTCTACTGTCTGCCATAGCCAATACTATCTTTTATTATAGTTTTTTATTTAGTCAGATAAAAAAGTGAGACTACAGGACATGAAAGCTGTTATATGTTCCTTCAAGTTCCTCTGATGATAGCACATCTTATATTTCATTATGTATTCTTTCTATATGAGTAAATATCCTGATAATATCACTACTGTCAGGCTCCCTGACTGATTGCTTGAAGTTACTGACAGCGAGAATGTAACATTATTCAATGTAATAAGATATTTTATACCTTGTAGGTTTTTTTCTTTCTTTTTTTCCAAAAAACAGCTCCTAACTTTTAAAAATAAAATTTCATTTTTATCTCTCCTGTATGTCTGTGATGTACTCCCCTACCTTCTCTGTAGTACTTAGGATAATTCTTGACCTCAAATTATCAAATGTTTCAATATTTTAGTTTTTCTCATCTTTTTCACTCAGCTGAAATGATTTTCCCTCCTTATCTTTCTGAGTCTTGTGACTTTCTTATAATTTCTTAATTCTACATTTTATGGGATAAGGATGCCAACTTTATGTTAACTCCATCTGGAAGACTTGAAGGTTGTTTCTCGGTCTCTTTGCAGCTTATCTTCAAACTCTCTGGCTTTGGGAGAAAGTGCTGACTACACAGCTAATCATGGTGTAGAATCCCCAGGGAAGTGGAAAGTTCTTTCACCATGTTAAAATTCCTAAGGATGAAGTTGCTGCTTGTCACTGACTGTAACTGTCGTTCAGCTTGTTTGTGATTCAGTTAGATTACGCTTTAATTTTCCAATACAAATGAGAATGAACAAGGAGTTAATGGCTTCAATATTTTTGTCCAGAGCTTGACTAGCCTTTTCTTCTAAGGTAGACCTAATTTGAGATGTGTAGCACATTCTCTTTTTTTGCTTTCTGATATTGTCATGGTATATGACATATGTATATGTGACATACATATGACATATTTAAAAGGCTTGTGGACTTTATCCCCATTTAGATATGTATTTTGAACTTTCAAATACATTCATTACTAGTTTTAACAATCATAAAGGATATGGGAGATGATGAAGCAAAGCTATTTTATTGAACACAAAACTCTTGATCAGTAAGTGTAAACAGAGGTTATGCAGAGAAGACATTTTCATCCCTGGCTTTTTCCAGAGTTTTTTTTTTCTTTTAGTGTGCCAGAATATCTATATTAAATTGGTGACAGAGAAAAAAGAAGGGGAATCACAATGCCGTGACAAGTCCTACATCCTGGTTAAGATCCCATGTCAAATCACTAAACCTAGAGATAGATGAATTGTATTACTTTTGGCAATTGCACCTCAACAGTTATGACGTCGCTATGTTGATAACCAAGAGTAGAGAGTGGATATAAAATGCAAGTGAGTACTTTGAGAGAGTGCCTTAGTTCCTATAAAAATGTCCACTGAATGCATTTGCTTCATCAAAGTCCAAACCCTCAAGTACACAGAGATATACTCCTATGGTTGACAGCTCAGTCAATATCTGTCCTGCTCTGCCTTTTCCTGTCATAACATTGATTTCTGTAAGCTAAAGGAAATAATCTTTGATGACATTGTGCAACAAAGTTAAGCAAAGATTTTCTTCTCCACTGCCTTCTTTTTCAGATAGAACTTACAAATGCACTTCATTTACAAATTATAAACTTTCCCTCTCACAAATCTGTTATGTTTTCCATCCTGACCACTGTATCCAGATCAACTGCTTTTCTAATGCCTTTTCTTTGTATCACACTTTTACTGGACACTTTTCTTTGATGATTCTCTTGCTTCATCTCATCACTGCAAAACAATTGTGCCACTTTGATATCTGCTATTCACTCTGCTGCCAAGCTGTCTGAGGCATGCACTGTGCCCTCTTTACGTGCAAGAGAAGGCAATATTGTCATAACACATGCTGTCATTCCACTACTGTCAACACCACTACTTTTCATTCTGTGTCCCAGCCACTGACCTGCAATGTTTGGCAGAGAGTTGTAAAAACCGCTGCATGGCTGTGATAAGGTGATGTTCCTGCTATTAATCTGATTAGCAAACTCTTCCTGTCTTCATGTTTCTGACAATAAACAAGTAAATAAATCTCTGGAATGTCACTATAGTACCCGCACTACAAAGCAGGTAGTTTTTTAGGGTGTTCTGAAGTTTATTATTATTATTATTATTATTTTATTGTGAGGAAAGACAACATGAAAATTAATTCTACTTCTCTGGTATTGAAGAAGCCATAGATCTTTGAAGTATTTTCTATTTGTTTATATTCTCAGTGATGTTAGATGCGAATTTGAAGTGCAATATTGACAGTGTTGAAAAATAGGATGAGGTTTTGAAGGGAGCAAGGAATCATGTATATTTATGGTACAGGAGTAAAAATAGCTTCATGGGTGACTGGCACATCTGTAATGAGCAGGCTTCAGTGGGGTCTGTCTCCCCATGGAGCCAGGTGTGATAGCAGATCAGAAGCACAGAGAGACTCTTTCCACTGAGCTGACTCCTCTGATCTGCTGAGATGGCATTTGTGAGGAAGAAACTGTGAAGGATTTAGTATCCTTATGTGTGCGAGGTCCTACCCCACAAAGAGAATCAACAAAGCCTAAGAGTGTCTGGAGCCAGACCAGGGGCAAGGTTTGATTGATTTGTAGGCACAAAGTCTGTGTTATTTCAAGAGATATAGCTGTTTCCAGTTTCAGACTCTAATTCCACTAAGCACTATTTTTGATCAGATAGGTAGAATCAGTTAGGTTGTCACCTTTGCTATTTAACTTGTGATAGGAATTAATAATTTACCATTTTCTATACTGCATTATTGTGGGAAAAGGTCAATAAATAAAAATAGATAAAACACAGTGCTTTAAAAACAATCCCTTCTCTCTCATCTGCTATGGTTAACAGAAAAAGGACTCCCCCCAGTATTTTTTTCTGGAGAGTAAAAAAGGACAATACAGTCATTTATAGTATGAGAGGTTAAAACTTTTCATTTTGCTTCTGTTTCTCTTCAAATAAATGAACGAGCCCAACAGCCTGTATCTGTCAGTAAGCAACAGTTGAATATAGGTCCTTTTTAACAAAGCCTACTGATTCTACTGTTCAAAATATATGCAAAACTCCAGGAAAATAAGCTTGTCTAAAGAACACTTCACAAACAGCACTTCAGGGCCTTAACATGTTATAGTTGTTCTTTGTTCAGCAAATGATTTTTTTTTTTAATTTAAGGAAAAATAGGGTAAATTCTATAGCAAACAATACAAAAAAGACATCCAGAAATGGCTATATAGCACAAGGCAAGATGTATCATGAGTTTGATGAACAGCTGGATACTAAAGTCTTTATATAAGCAACATGTTCAGTAAAACCGCTGTGCAAGTCGACCGCTGAATGCCAGCAAGATGTTAGGCCAGGGATTTACAAAGCACAAGAATTACTGCTATGTTGTGCAAGTGTAACTTTAACTAGGAAAGAACTATAACTTTATTCTCAAAGAAATCAGCGAGGTCACAGCCATCTCTTCCTGATGTCTCAGCCCCTTGGCTGGTGACCTCAGAATCCACGGCTGCATGTATTTGGTGCCAGCCTAGGCCTCCATTACCCTCCATCATGGCCTAAAACTTGAGCATAGAAAGCTCCATACAAGCATGCAGAAAAACTTCTTTATGGTAAGGGTAACAGAGCACTCGAACAGGCTGCCCAGAGTGGTTATGGAGTCTCCTTCTATGGAGATATTCAAGACCCATCTGGATGCCTGCCTGTGCGATCTGTTGTAGGGAACCTGCTTTAGCAGAGGGGTTGGACACGATGATCTCTTGAGGTTCTTTCCATTCCCTGTAACACTGTGATTCTGTGTGATTCAGTGAAATACAGGTATAAGTTTAAGAAGATTTTTCCTCTGAAAAATGTTTTTGAAATGATTAAATGTTTAGTATTGTCTTCCATTTGCTTTCATATTATATTTTCCCTACACAGAAAAATATTTTCTCCCCTTTCTGCCCAGCCAAAAAAATCTTACAAAGCCCTGACAGTCTAGGCAGCGCTTCTCAGCTTTAGCAGTGAGCTGCATTTGAAGGATTAACAAAGTTTCATAGGAGTTCAGAACACAGTTCAAAGGTGCCCTGATTACATAGCAAATGTGCTGCCATAAAAACCCTTTGAACCCTAGAAAAGGACAAATTGCTGGATCCCTTAGCAAGAAGGAGAACAAGGAGCGTGGGTTGATTTAATTTCACCTAACATTGGCCATTCAAAGTTAGGTGTCTCAATTAAAGTAGCTGCTCTCTCTGTAGTGAGATGGATGTTTCCAGGCATCTTAACATGCTTTTTCAAAACAAATGGGATGAACTGCAATGCCCATCAGAAGCCTTTGCAGGGTTATTTGGCTGTAGGACAGGTTACGAACTTTGTCATTATCAGAATATTTATTCTTTTTTTTCTTCTGTAATATTGTTGGAGTAAAGCTACAAGCATCGTTTTCTTTGTGTTCTGCATTTCTTTCCTAATTTTGAAATTTGGCCTTACAGTTAAACTTTCCTTGACTGGATGAAAGGTACTTATGGACTGCATGTAATCTTGGCTTGCACTGCACATGGTCATTAACAACCTCAACTCAAGATAGGAATAAAAACATGATTTCAGGTGCTCCCCTGTTAAGCCCTACTCAGATTTACCAGTATTCAGCTAGAAGCTTCTTTCTGGCTTTTGGCTATAGTGTGTACTGTGTTCAGTAGCATGAATCTTCTGAGAAAACTGTTTTCCTGAGTGCTGTGCATAAACACATCAGTTTTGCACATCTGCTACGTCATTTTCTCTTCTTTTATCTGTACCACTTCACTGCTATGAAAAATGGTTTGTTTCTACTCTCCCTGGGATTTGGGGGCAGCCTGGTGCTTCATCAGCACTGCTCGTGCTCAGGCTTGGATCCATCTATGTGATTGCCAAACGTGTTGCACCTGAAAGGAAGCCCCCAGCAGATTTTCTTCTTTCAGCAGACTACTGCCTGAAAGACTACAGCAGCATGCAACACACTACCTTGTCTCATTTTTTATTTTTTTCCCCATAACTCCCAGCTCAGATGCCAAAAGCCATATGTCTAAGTAGCATCTTTATTGCTTTCAGAAGTACACTCTGCTGTGAAAACTATCTCAGGTTTCTAAAGTTTTCAGTAGAAGCTTATTGGTCTCGTAGAGCGACTGGTAGTCACCTGCATCTGTGCATGTTTACCCCCTTCACAGGTTGGGGGAATTAGGAGAGGAGGTGAGAACATTAGAACAGCTTGGACAAGCAGGTGATTGGAACCATCAGCCTAATTAGTTTTTACTAGCTGGGGAGGGGAGTAGTTTTTGGATGTATGTATGGCTGAGAGAATGTTTGTGGGGAGCAGGAGGGAGCTGGGAAGGTAGATGTCTGGCTGTAAAATTAGTTTAGTATAGGGACTTTCTGTAAGTCCTGGGAGAGTGGATTGCAGCTTGATTTAGATGTTTCAAATGATGCTGTCAGGGAGCTCTACAAGGCCGGAGAGCAGGTTTATGAGCAGGAAGTCTTTAAATATTCTACATATGTTTTCTTTGTTTCTTGAAAGGGAGAGCGGTGAGGAAGGTGGTTTTCCCTGAAGTAGAGGAAGAGGTTTAAAGGGCTAAGTGCAGCTCAGGCTCTCCCTGTTAAAATGCCTTGTGAAAACGTTATGCCTTGAGGTCTCTTTTATAGCACGTGCTGCATCCAGAAGCTATTCATCCAGCAGAGCTTATGCTGTAGCTTCTGATCTTGGCTGCTAGGCATAGAACGGCCAAGCTCCTAGAGGTAAGTGGCTGGCTAATCCCTGCTGATTTTAGGGAAGCAGGAGTGTGTGCGTGCACATGCTTGGAGTTTGTTCACGTGTATGAATTTGTAATATTTTTTGTCACCTGTTTCAGGAGCTCTAACATCTGAGATAGCCTGAGGGTATTGTCTAGCCTTAAAGCTTTTCCTGTAGACTGATAAAGCTTGGAAAGAAGCACAGAATGAAATATTTCCCAAACTTTTTCATAATCTGTTCAAAATAATCTCATATGGAAGCTTGTGTGTGGGGGTACTACAAGCCTTTTTGCTGTGACTTATTTGGTTGCTTTAGATCATGCAAGGGATAGTGGGGGAGAGGTGGGGAAAGGAAGTGTGGGCAGAGAGGAAATAAATGCTGTGGTTAGATCTTTCATACTACTGTTTTTATTGGCATTTTTAAGTGCTTGCCTCTTAATCAAATGGAAGGTTAACATCTAACAATTTCTGGGGCTCTTGTCATGTTTGCAAAGGTAGGAAAAAAAAAAAAAGTGATCCTGTGCCCTTATCTTTAAGGTATACATCGGCCACCTAGCCTGGAAAGGGTTCTTCTGTTCCTTTGTAATATTATGATACTGTTTCTCTGTGGGACATCTTTCTTGGAGATGTCCTTGAAACTGAAAGATTTCAGCTATCTTGTTACTCAACTTATTATTCATGGATTCACCAATCTTTCTTCTGAAGTAGAAGAAGATAGTTTTCATAAATTCTCATAAAGCTGAAATCAACATTGTGTGCGTTTTCTCTTCTGAAGTTTTTATCAAAAGGGATATTCTGTTGCAGGGTATAACCATTCATTAAAAATGCTTATCCTTCTAAGGGTGTCCGTTAGAAGTTAAATACACTATACAGTAATGCTAATAATTAAACTTGTAAAATAACTATTTTCTGATAGACTAATACAAAAGCACAATTACAGCAGTGGCTGTTTCTCATTAGCAGGAATGACACATCAGCTCTAGAATAAGTAATGATGTAAAAGCCCTAGTGGTTATAACTGGCATAGAAATGTACTATATCCTCGAGTGTTGAAAGCCATATGCTATTTATTTTTATACTACAGAAATATGCTACATTGCCATGTAAATTTTAAATGGATTATCTTGCTTGCTTTAAGTATGATTTATCCATATGGTTCAAATATGAATCTGACCCATTATTATCATGTTATAATCTTCTTGTTGACCCAGTGTGCTGATAAGCTAGCGTCTCATGTCCGGACAGCCTATATGAGTGCAAATCTGATGAATAGGTAGTTTATTTTTTTGGCGCTAAACTTGCATGTAAATAAGGAGTGGATTTAGGGGAGCTCTGTGTCTTGCTAAGCTCCAACCTAAACTACGAGTAAATGATGTAGAAGCTGCTAGTCTAACCCACTTCTGAACTATGGGTAACATATATTAAAATCACCATTGGTATTCTGATAGCTCTCATATTGCTTTGATTCCTCTGTGCTGTCAAAGGCGGTTTGATTATAAGATCTGTATATGACTCACAAAATATGGATATAGAAGTCCATGGCGTGGTCTTTTTCTTTGTGCTTTCAAAAAGTATATTGACATGGAGGAAAGAAGTACAGGGATTACTCATAAAGACTATTTTTCTTACAAGAAGGGTTGGTAAGTAACTAGTATATTTTATAGCATATTTTAAAATATCAGAGTTTCACTTCTGAGAGAAGTGGAGGGATCCTGAAAGAACACATCTGCTTCGTTTTCTATGAGTTAAAAATAGCTTACTTGTAATCTGTATGAAGTCTAGAATGAAACATCGCTATTGAGTTTTGGGAAAAATAAAGATGCAACTTCTCAAAGCAAGCAGGCAAACCTCTTCAATGGTGAGTTTCTGAAATCAATTAGAACTTAGAGCATGTTTGCTTAAAGCTGAATGAATTACGTGGCTGAAAGATGGTGCTTTGCAGCCCAGGTTTATGTTAGAGTTCAGCATTAAATTTATGGTCTAGGTGATATGCAGAAGTTGAGGTGAAAATTGGGATTCTGAGGTCCAAGGCTAAAGGGCGTTGGTAGCAATCCAGCAAACTTCTTTCACCTCTGATTTACTGTATCATATTTGTAGTTTCTTGAGATTTTTTTTTTTACCATGGTAGTTTACATGGTAGAAATTGAAGGTATTGTACATGTTGGTGAATATTTGAGATATCAATCTTTTATTTTGCAGAGAACTACAGCCAACAAGACTTCAAGTGCTCCTTCCTACAGCAGATGGTCCAGTTCACAGCCCCATCAGGTAATTTGCCCTTGTCAAAATGGATATGAAACTCTGGTTGACATATGCTTCCTTTTAAAATGAATCTATGAGGAGTCTGGGGAGAATTATCTACCTGTGTTTACCCATGTGTAGGTCATGCTGATCTGAGAAGGTTGCAGGACATTATATGGCAAACTGTTAGATGCAGTTGATGCTTATGAAGAGGCCTTGTACAGCTGTGACTCTTCTAATGCAATTGTGTGGAAAATGGCTTGTGTGAATCATGATATTTGGATGAGGGGCCCAGAATACATACCTTTGCATTAAATGGATTTCTAGCCTGCTCATATGAAGTGCATTTACATGATTCAAGGTCTAGACAAAGAGAGATGAAGAACATCTGAGGAATCTCATTATGGATTAGGACCTGTCTTATATTTCCTCCGGAAAAGATTTGATAATGGTTACTTCTGGGAAAGGGGGAAAATCAGCCCAAAGGTCTGAATGTGAAGATTAGATGGCAGACTTTTGAAGTATATCTTCTGTGGAACATGGTTCATGTGAAGCATGATATTTACATGCAGAACATGGAAGAATTCTGTGTGCAGTAAAATACTGTCATGTCTGCTAATATTAAATGTGTTTGGTTGGCTTGAGACCTAGACAAAAGTGTAACCAGGACAATGACCTGGGAATTAAATGATGGGTTAGGACCTCCATATCTCCAGAGGACTCTGCTACTGTTAGTGGTCAAAAGGTGGAGGCAAAGAGGCAGCTATAGTGTGTCAATGAAGCAAAAGAAGTGTGATAGTCTGAAAGTGTGATTTGTGAGGTGAAGTTCAAGTACATATTTCTTCAAAAGTCTGTTTTTGTGAGGCATGTTATCTGGATGGGGAGGCTTAAAGTCTTCAGTGTGCATAAAAGAAGATACAATAGTAAAAAGAATGATAGTGTTAAACACATTTATATAGCTCAAGACGTAGACAAAAAGGGAACCAGAACAAAGATCTGGGAATGTAATGATGGTTTGGGACCTATCCCACACCTCTAGGGAATTTCTCCAGAATAATTGGATAATATTGGATAATAGTTGAGTTCAAAAGTGGAGGCTGGAAGGCAGATACAGTATGTCACCTGAGCAAAAGGAAACATGTATTTGTCTGAAAGTGAAGATTGATTGGCTGAACTTTGGAAAACAGTTGTGACAATGGTTAGCTGCTGGCAGGGTAGGCCAGCCCAACTGCAGGTACAATGGGTAAATTCTCTCTCATGCACTGTCAGTGATGGTTTTTATAGCTGGATACTGGTAATGTGTGAAGTTGTGGTTTTACCACATGCCTTCCCTCCCTCAGATATTTTTCCACTACTTAGAACAAATAAGTTGCGAAATGAATGTGTGCACTTGCAGCCTGGAAGGTCAGCTGTATCAAAAGGGGGGGAGCCAGGAGGGAGAGGGAGGGGGTTGGGTCCTTCTGCTCTGCCCTCATGAGGCCCATCTTGATTACTGTGTCCAGGCCTGGGCGTCCCAGCACAAGAAAGATAAGGAGCCGTTGGAGCAGGTCCAGAGGAGGGCCACAAAATTGGTTGGAGGGCTGGAGGGCCTCTCCTACGAAGAGAAGCTTGGAGAAGAGAAAGCTCTTGGGAGGCTTTACTGGGGCTTCCAGTACTTGAAGAGAGCTTATAAATAGGAGGGGGGTTGACTTTTTATATGATGTGATAGTGAAAGGATAAGAGGGAATGGCTTTGAGCTAGAAAAGGGGAGATTTAGGTTAGATATTAGGAGGAATATTTTTACTTAGAGGGTGGTGAGGCACTGGCACAGGCTGCCCAGAGAAGCTGTGAATGCCCTTTCCCTGGATGCGTTCAAGGCCAGATTGAATGTGGCTGTGGGCAACGTGATATGGTGGGTGGCAACCCTACCGGTGGCAGGAGGTTGGAACTATGTAGAAGATCTTTAAGGTTCCTTTCAACCTAAACAATTCTATGATTCTAGGAAATATGCAGAGAAACTTGTTACAAACTGAAACCAAAGATAGGAAACTGTTATTGTTTCCTTACTATCACTAAATATTGTAAATTATTTTTTCATACAATTTTTCATACATTTTTTTCATATTTGTTATTCAGTATTTCTGTTGTTTTATCAAAGCTAGCCCTTTCCTGACTACAGACAATCACATGACTGACTTTAAATGTAAGATACTATATTTCCACTAAAGCAACTTCCTCTTTCAAAATGTGGGTTTGTTCAGTACTGATGATGTTGAAGTTGCTTTCCCCAAATCTCTACTTTTGCTGTTTTCCAGTGTCTTTCTACCTTTACTGCTGCTGTTTCTCCTTTTTTCTTTTAAAGGAGTTTGTATATGCCAAGGGAGGGAAAGCTTCCAATGAGTTGAGACTTGATTGTGAAAACTAAAGCCAGAAAAACTATGAATTTCATTTATATTCAAATTGGGATGGAAAAGAAGATGGCTAAATGCTTCATGGAGTTCATTACCTGTTTCATTATCCTGAACAGTTCTCTTAATATTTTTCTCTGGGAACTGTAACGATCTTCTTTGTCGCATCTGTATAACAGTGTGCTCTTCCTGCTTGCTGAGATTTCCATGTACTTTTTTCCTCTCTCTTCTTGAGCTTCAGATTTTCATTTTTGGTCAGGAGGAGGTGAAGAATATGTGGGGAGAATGTTAATTTCTTCTACTGGTAATTGCATACCCTATCCTGGGGGAATCACAAGGAAAAGTGCATATGTTGTTGATTTTAAAAAAATCTCCTGAAACGCATTCAATAAGACAAGAGTCACATTAGCAATATGTACACATGGAGTTCTACTAGCATGCACAAGACTGAAACGGTAATGATGGTTCCCTCTTTCTGCATGTTTGCAATTGCTTATTAAGCTTAATGGGAGATGCATTCCTAAGTCAGGAGATGATCATAACAAATCATATGAAATGCATGTTACATTCTATGCACTTGTTTTCCTTTCTGAGGTGGGAGAGAAAAGATAAGTACCTAATAAAGATTGTTTGTAGCTTTACAACCCTGTCAGATCACTAGTAGAGATGAAGGATTAACTACCAGGAATGTTCTTTGAAAGGATGTCTAGACCATCCAGGACCTGCAGGGGGAAAAAAGTTGTAATGTGTTAAGTCGTGCCTGTGGTAATTCTCTTCCACCTGTGTTGTACCCCATGTGTTTTAATCTCACCTTCCTTTGCCATTTGCACTCTAATCTTCTCTTTTTCATCCTTGTTTATTGTAAGCTTTTGTCTCCTGTGTTTTGGGTTTAGTAAGCTTATAAACTTTCCTCAGAGATATTACAAATGCCAGTACCAACTGGGGAGATGTGAAGCTGTGCTGTGGTTCAGTTTAGGAGACCTCAGTACTGCGGTGCACTCTCATGAGCTGAAAGTGGCAAAATATTTGTACTGGATCAGAGATTCATATTCAGTCTTGCAACTTGCCAGAATCTATAAATAGTTTACATAAACATTTTTTTTCTGAAGTTGGATTTTGAAGAAAGAAAAAGATTAAAGTTCATATTATCTGCATTTTCTTCAGCCTCATGCAGGGAACTCAGTGAAGGCTTTTCCACATATCTTACAAGAATCCACATAGAAATCTAATAGAGCTACATGACTTAGACCTTTGATGCATCTAAGAAATGTTAAAGTTAAATTGATTTCCTCTTTTTCTCCTCCAGTTCTTCTTTTTTCATTTCCTCTGTCTGTGTGAAGTTTGAAGGCCCATTGGGTGAGAGATCTGGAAGGGTTCCACAGGTGGGGTCCTTGAGTCACTGAAAACAACAGATTCCTCTTACTGAATTATTCTACTTTGTACTACCTAGACATGCCTATATTTTGTATTGGATGAGCTGAAATATGTTTATCTAATTCAAATACTCTATCTGGGGAAAGTTTTAAATAAGTTCCTATTAACTAATCACTCTCATAGGCATGTGAAATTTGTGTGCTTGGGTTTTTTTGATGTGAAACTGTTCAGAGTTTTTTATCCTGCCCCTTGAGCCTGGAAAAGTGTCATGCTACAGGGGAGGCATCTTTAAAACTTGATTAAGAGGTTCCTCCTGACTGCACTGGGAAAGACACATTACTACCTGCTTCAAGCTAGATTTTTTTCAAGCACTCCACTTTCTCAATGTCAGAATAAGAAGCCAGTAGTCTAAAAGGTTGATCTTTTTGAAGCCAAGGAATTAATCTATTTAATTAGAGGATTGAGAGTGAGCAGGGAAGCCAAACTGAGTCTCAAATTCTGAACTGGCATCCAAGGAGCTGTGTTAGACCTTACTGGCTCCAGATGCATTAAACTTGCTTGAAGGATGGAATCAAGGAGAAGATACAAATGTATGCTAATGAGCTAATATTACCTATGCTGCCTTTCTTGGCTAGTGACATCTCTTGATGTGTGACAAATTCTGTAGCAATTTTGAGGAAAAACTCTGAAGTGAGTTTAGTCTTTATGTGGTACTCTGAAGACTGTTTGTGCTTACTGCTGATGAAAATGAAGGAGAAAGTGGCACTTAATCAGTCATATCATCATGCCTGATATCTAATGTGATGTTGCTCTTGCTGAGTGAGATGGCAGCCATAGCACACTGCCTCATAGTGGTGACATATCTATGTATGGGATGCCCTGTCTCTTGTTTGGAACCAGAGGTGTGCAGCCAGAGTGTGACACAAAGCACTCAGTACTGCAGTTCAGCTATCCCTAGAAGCAGTTTTAACAGTAATACCTTCCCTCTGAATGAGGGAGAATCTTTCTTTGCTTGTGAGCATATGAGAGAGTTTGTCAAGAGAGACCAGTCACTTGGTCCCCACTGTTAGCTGGCACTTTCAGGCCAATATTACAGTTTGCTTGCAAAGTATTGCTAGAATTTAGAGATGGTTAGATTATCTTACATTCTAAAATTATATAAACAGGATTTTTTTTTAGTACTGTGTGCTAAATGAGCCTGCAGAAAAATTGGTACCTTAAATACCATTTAAAAATGATATAGAACACTTCAGCATCTTTCCCCACCTCATCTCTATTAGGAAAACATTAGTTTGAGCTAATGAAGCAAAAATACAGAAAATAAAATGATGTCCAATGGGCCAAGGGACTGGAGCATTTTCAGCTAAACTTCCATAACACTACTCTGTCTGGCTTTGCTGATTTTCTTTCAGAGTTACTGCTCTGGCTTTCTGGTGTTGGCAACACAAGCTTCTTGCTTGCTTGTAGGTAGTCAAAGCTTTGTCCCTTGCTGAACTCAGCATCAGTACCTTAATTAAGGTCAGAATGTGGTTTTTTTATGTTAATATCCTGCTCTTTAAACATAGAGATTAGTACATTTTAGTACCCAATGGTTAGCAGCTTTCTTGGGACTTGGAACAGACAGGGATGTTGATAACCATTCAGTGTAGAATCTGAATTTTAAAATAGGCTGTTTCTGCCATAGAATGTGGTAATTTATTGTGCAGTTTCTTCATAACTAAGATAATAGAAATTCCAATCCAGAAGAAGGAATATATATTTCAACTTACTATGGTAGCTGCTTCATTGAATTTCATATCTGAGATTTCAGTATATGTAACTTCTATCTTCCTTGCTTTCTCTTCATTATTAGTGCCAGTCTCTTTCCAGTCTTCCCTTTCTCTTCCCTTTGACTTGGTTTTAGCCTTGTATTCTTCCTGCACAGGTTGGAGCAGTAACATCTTGATGATAATCATAGAAAAACCCAGCTGGAAGGGACCCACGGGGGTCATGGAGTTCAACTTCTGCCTCTGTGCTGGATACCCAAAATTCAAACCGTATGTCTGAGAACACTGTCAAAATTCTTCAACTCTGACAGCTTGTGGCTATCACCAGTGCTCTGGGGAGCCTGTTCCAGTGCTTGACCACCTTCTGGTGAAGAAACTTTTCCTAATATTCAGTCTGATAAGAAGATAATTTTATGTAGACACTAGTTCAGTAGCTTCTTCCTCAGTACGTGAGGCCAAAATGAATTTTATCCTCAATCACTCAGTACCTGACTGTAGAGTGTTTATAGAGTTTTCAGAAGCCATGCTGGCTATGGCTGCTAGTAGCAGTTGAAATGGTTCAAGCAGCAGTAATAATAGTAACTGGGATTGTTGCAGCCTGCTTGTATCAGAAATAAGAGGTGCTCACTTACTAGAGTAGGGAGATAGGTGAGTTTCCTTTATGGCGTTTGTCACGTTACCTGAACGCGAAGGTTAGTGACGCACTTGTTAGCAACGGCTCAGAAGATCCTTTCTGCAAAGTGATTTTTCTTAACTAGCGGATGATACCTGATTTCGGATACTATAAAGATTCTTGTGTTCAGCTGTTCTGGATCTCCTTTGTTGGTATGTTTGTTTTTGTCTTTCTTTAGTGCCTCAAGTATGACTTGAAAAAAGTCAGTATTGAGAACGTCACTATCTCATGACTCAGCCATTTGCCTTTCTGCTGAGCACTGCAAACTGTTGCAGGAAACATTAGTTGAAGTGCCTACCCACTGAAAAATGTACTGAGAACACCAACAATGTTCCCAGAAGTCACTGAACAGCTGTCAAATGGCAACAACACTTCTTCACTATTGACCTAGGCTTGAGCTGTGCCAGTCTGTTCATCTTACTGAGAATGACTTGGTCCAACTACTATGGTTAAACCTTTTATAAAGGTCAGATGGGATAACAGCAATTTTCCAAAAGTGGGCAAGATAGCCCAAGCCACAGAAATATGTTACTGCCTCCTGGTACTTGGCACATAACCGAAGGGAGTGTAGCAGAATTTAGTGGGTTTGATCAGAGTTAGTGAGGGAAGTTTGTCAGTTTTGCAATAAATTGTGAGTATAAAATTCCTAAATACTTCCTTATAATATATGTTCTCAAAAGTATTCATACCTCTATACCATACATCATAACAAGTTTACAACAGTTGAGGTCAGTTGTCATAGCACTTTGGTCCTACTTTTTGTTGTAGTTGTTTGTTTTTATTAAATAGTCTTTGAGTAAGCTCATAAAATGCGTGGAATTAAGTAAAATGAATTCCTTTTAAGGATTTCTTTACACACTATCAGACAGACTTGCTGAATGTCCTTAGATGATTCATTAAAACCGAGTTTGAGTTGAAAGCTTGTGGAAGAAAGTTTAGATAGTCAAAATCTTATTGGGAGGCATGAAGTTTAAAGAAATTAGTACATTGTTAAGTTTGCTGAAGGATTTTTTTGGGAAAAAAATCAGTATCTGGTCAGTATTCCAAGTTTGCTGTTATTACATACATAGTATATGTGCTGTTATGTAAATCACAGCTTTGTGTTACTTTGCCTATTAATAAGACTGACCCAAATAGTAGGCAGCCAACTCAAGTGCAGTGCAGACTAGTGGTTACTGGTTTTCTTGTTTCACCTCTGATAGCACTTTGTCATTTCTTTGTTAGAGATTTCTTGCTCTTTTCGGTTCGCTGGAAACCAAGTGATTGATTCTAAAGTTTGAGGCTTCCTCAGTGCAATCTGTGGGCTGCTGCTTCTGGCATGATGCTTTGGGTAAGCCTCTGTTAAGGAGGGCTAAGTAAAATAAGCAGGGAACTCAAAGGAAACTGTTTTCTTGAGGTCAGTAGTGGAATGAATGAATGTACATGGCATTATTCAAAGTTTGCTCATACAGCTGTGATACTTGTTGGGTTGGGAAAATTACCAACCAGCCTGTTTAATTTAATGTAAGGCTGAATCGTAAGCTGCAAGCGGGATGAACACCTTCACTTGGAGGGCTAAAAATAGCAGTAAGGCCTACCTCCATTTTTCCTCATACTGCCTATGGAGAAACACTTCAGTCTATCCAATAGCATTAGTTGCCTTCATCCTGCAGTACTGTTAGCTGTTGTTTCTCTTCAGAAATAAATGAGAACTTCTGTTTGAAAGCAGGGCTTATGGTTCAGGGATTGGTGTAAATGACAAAATACAAGTTAACTGTCCTCTGCAATCTGTGTAACTTGTGCCTCTAGACTTACCTGTGGATTATTTCTAATGTCTACATCCGCTTATGTTCACATACAGACATACATTTAAAAATCTAACAAGACATGAGATTTAGGCATTAGTTTACATTACACAACAGCTACATGAATCTAGTATTACAATTGTTGTCTGGAGAGCTTTGCAGAAGTTAGGAATCTAAATCTTAGTAAACTAAGTTAAATTTTTCAAGACTTTTTAATCTAATATACTATTTGTATGGTTATATATATATTTTTTTAAAAGAGCCTCTTTGCCTAACAGTTCTGTTCACTGATTTTCATTCTCCACACCGGTAGTGGAAATGGTGAGTCATGCCTTGAACCAGTGATTGAGCACCTGGTAGGAAGGCAGGGCCAACCAGGGGGAGCTCAGGCGCAAGCAGTGCACCTGAGTGACTGGAAGGGATGGAGCCAGGACCCACCCCCTCCCAGACCTCATTTAAGGGTTGGCAATGGAGGCAAGCGTATCTTGCTGGAGATCTCTGCCTACCTGAGGCCTTCCAAAGGTAAGCAAATTTTCTTCCTTTGTTTCTGTGTCCAAAGCTGCCGTGTTTGGGCTTATCCTCATTTGCTACAGCCTAGGACTTTGCCACCCCACTATTATTGCTGTAGTTGCCATCATATTATAGCATTACAACACCCTAGTCAGTTTCCCATAGGTGCACTATCTTAATAATCATCCAGTATTCAAATTTTAGACATTTATTCTATTTATGTTATTTAAACCTTAAATGTTAGGTTCAATCTTTATGGAAGCACAAGGACTCTTTGTAGATACGATACTGTATTTTTTTCCTCTTCAAGTGTTGGAGGAAAATATAATGGTTTCCTTCTCTTTGTTAGTCAAGGTCAGGGATACCATTGGTATTTTATTGGACTTTCAAGCTGAGGTTCTAAGGACTCCACGTATAACCTGGTTAATCTTAAAATGAGCATACAATAAAGGCTTTTTTTTTTAAAAGATATTTCTAAACAGCTGTCATAATAGGATTTTTTCCTAGACTACCTAGCTTGTTGTTCTATTTATTTATTAGGTAATTATTTCTGATGACAAATATAAAGTTATTTATTTAGCTACATACATGTATTTAGCTATGCTAAATATATGCTTGGTTTGCTGCAGTTTGCAAAGACAACTGTGTGCTGGGCTGAGGGAAAGTAATAACATTTGTGACGACTTCTGTATACATAAAGCTTCCAGAAATGTGTCTGTCAGTTATACTTTGTCACTGAGAGCTATTTTTTTAACCTGGTAGAATTTTGTAACACTTAGAATCCTATTGTTTTCAGTCTTTTTATGGAGACCTCATTTAAAATTAATACAGTCAAAAATTTCCCTGTGTCGTATTAACTGTTGTCACCAGAAGTTGTCCTACCTCTTCTCGAAACTCCCACTTCAAAACTGAGAACTCACTGGAATGTTCTTTCCATAACTCTTTGGCTATTTTTATCTTAGCAAATTAAGCTTATTGATATTCCCTCTGTGAATCTTGACTGCTCCCAACTTGCTTGGCCTATTTTCACCAAATTTGGTGAAGCATGGAAAGGGCACAAGTTTATACATGAACTGTAAGAGCAAAGTAGAAGAGAAGATAGTTGTGTCTCATAAAAGGTAAGTGTGAGATCTCCCCTCATTAGACACCTTGCAACTCACAAGGGACAATGATGCTATGGATTTCCTAGCAGTAATGCAGAGGTCTTAGTGGTTGGTGTCTGTGCTCTTTCAGGAATGAGGCTAAGCTTTTTTTCCCTGTGCAGATTTTCAGGTTAAGGGATGAGCTCATACCAGAGCTTAAGGAATAATTCAATTCAAGTAAAACACCTACAGGAGGCATGTATGTTCACCAACAGGCTTTGTTAGTTGTGTTGTTCACACAGCTAACCATTTAAGTCTAACAAAATTCTTTATTGGATCAATTGAATTTGGAACTTTTCTTAAGGAAGCGTATCTCCTTGCTGTACCTGACACATTATTTCTGACTTTTCTCAAAGATCATACCTGGTCAGGTAAGTTACTGACAATATTATTTGAAATGCCACATAACTTCACAGTCGGGTCTTTGTGTTACACTGTCACTGTATCCCTGATGTGCCCATGCTGACAAAAACAAAGATTGGTAAAGAATTTCACAGACTAACATTCCACCGTATATTTTATCAAATGTGTCATTTGATATTTTGAAATGTAGATTTCCTGATTTTGACTTTGCTATGACATCTAAAAAGATAAAAGCTGCCAGCAGATCAGATTCTGACAATTGTTAGTAATTCAGCTTAATTGAATTTAAAGTAAGAAAGATTGTTCTTGGAATGAACAGTTCATAGAGGATTTTCTTTTTTAGATGCTGCTTTCTGGCTAGTGCAATCAATTTGATGCAAAATATAATCAGCATGGCAAGTTGAAGTCTATGTACACTACTGCTTTTTCCCTACTTCCTTCAGATTGCAGGTTTTTTTTTAATATGGGAAGGTAGGTGGGAGCAAAAGGGTTTAAGTTATTTTTAGGTGACTTTTGCCCTTCTGTCCTATTATTTGGAAGTAACAGGTGGTGGACTCTGCTCTTTGTGCCTCTCATTTCTCATACTCCTGAAACCTTAAACCTGGAAAGGAAGTGCAACCAAGAGACCACCTCTGGATCCACCATCAGCTGTTCTAACAACAGTGTTGATCAATTTCCAGAGCAAACACTAGCTGAGGAGTATGGCTAACCTTCAGAGGAGAAACAGCTGTTGTTGAGCTGTGTCCAAGGGCAGATCCAGGGTTAGTTTGTGGAGATGGCTAAGAAACGCTATCAGATCAGAGCTCATGGCATAGAGTTGTTTGCCTTTTCTAAATAAGTTTCAGACAAAATGTTCTGCAAAATTTTTCACCTTTCCTGTCTTTCATGTGGAAGAGTATGAAGATGGGTGGATTATTTCAATGGCCAAAAAATGATGATAATTCTGTTTGATAATTAACCATGCAAATCTGAAGGAAACAGTTAGTGGATCAACAAACAGATCTGCAGGCTAGATTTTGGGAATAGCTGGAAAATCTAATTTGATTATAAAGATAAGTTTTGCTTTGTAGTGAGGAATGACAAGGCAGTTTGCTGCAACTTCAGAGTATCTTTATGTAGTATAATTTAAAATGTATTTACCTTGTAGCAGTGAAATTGCGATCTTTGTATGAATTATTAAAAAATACTGATGGAAAATAGCTCTTGAACATAAGGACCAGTTCCTCCACAGATACAATTTAGGTTAACTCTGTTAGTGAAGAGATTATCTCTTCAACATTGGTGTCTTTGGCCAAGACAAATTTGAATATAGGCTGTTTATAGATTGCCTTTTTCTAAATTTTAGAGTTGTTTTTGGATAAGAACCATTCCTTAATTAGAGATCTCAATATTACAGTTTTACCTCAACATTTCCTGAGCTCTGCTTGTCCACAGTGAGATTCTACATAGGCTCAAATAGCCATTGAATACTAGTAAAATTGTTGTATCAGGATGCTTACTGATCCTCATGTTTCAAGGTATAGATTAGTTGTCTCCTGAGCTAATATCTTAGAGTCATAGAATATCCTGAGCTAGAAGGGATCCACAAGGATCATGGAGTCCAATTCCTGGATCCACACAGGGCAACCCAAAATTCAAACCATATGTCTAAGGGCGTTGTCCAAATGCTCCTTGAACTCCAGCAGCTTGGGGCTGTGCACACTGCTGTGGGGAGTCTGTTCCATGCCCACTGCCCTCTGGTGAACCACCTTTTCCCTAACCCCAACCTGACCCTCCCCTGTCACAGCTGCGTGCTGTTCCTTCAGATCCTCTCACTATTAACAGAAAAATCAATGCCTCCTCTTCTCATCCACCTTGTGAGGAGCTGTAGGCTGTGATGAGATCTCGTCTCTGTCTCCTCTTTGGGATAAACAAACCAAGTGACTTTAGCCAGTCTTATATGTCTTGCCCTCTGAACCCTATGTTGTCTTAGTCCTCCTTTGGCTGCTCTCTGATGGTTTCCTGTCCTTCATATATTGTGGTGCCCAAACCTGCACACAGTGCTTGCGGTGAGGCCACACAGAGCAGGAGAGTACTTTCCCTCACCTGACTGGCAGTGCTGATCCCCAGGGTACAATTGTATCTTTTGGATACTAGCTCATGCTGTTGACAAATACTCAACTTGCCATCAACCAGAGCACCCTGATCCCTTCCTGCTGAGCTTCTTTACAGCCTCTTGTCCACCAGTCTGTACATGTAGCCAGGGCTGCCCTACTCCAGGTGCAAAATTCAGCAGTTGGCATGGTTAAACTTAATGTGGTTTCTCTTTTGTTCAGTCAAGATATATTGATATCTGAAGTAATGAAATACTTTTAAGTTTGATTCTCTGCCACTTTTATGTTTTGCCGTTCTGTATTAACAGTGAATGAGCTACCCAATGGTTAGTGAATGAAAATTGAGCTCTTACATGGGAAATTGAATTTAACATGAGGTTGAGGATTATTTTTCTCCCAACATATCGGGAGATTCCATGTCATTCTGATGATCATCTTTAATCTGGAGATCCGTTACTGAGAAACCTTGATATTTTCCTAGCAGAATTAGTTAGCTTCCACAAACTCAATAAAGCTGGCATTACAGTATCCTCTCAGTATTTTGGTATCCTACTGAAGAATTGTTCCTAAGGTCCATAATCTCTAGAACCTCACTGTTCTACTGCAGAGAATATACTGCAGATTGACTGTCCCATTATCTGTGAAGTAGTCTATCGAATTTAAATGGTATTTCTTAATAAGTAATAATATTTTGCATGCTGGGGAGACAAGATTATTTGTAGGCCCTTGGCGTTTTAAACAACTTGTGATAATATAGTACCAGGACTCTAATTCAAGTCTAAATAAAACACTCTGCTCTAAGAAAAAAGCTGAAATGGAGAGAATGTAGGCAATTCTATATAAGCTTTTTGTAGACTTTGTCTTAAGTCCACTATTTCTTGTTTTAGTTATGGTGCATGTGAAAGGTGATTATTAGTATCATGGAGGAAAATATGCATAGGAATATCAACTTGAATTAAGTCTTCAAAAATGAAGGAAAAAAATACAAAACAAGCTTTTGGAAATGATGATGTAGTGAAACTGTAAATCCTGTAGGCTTTAGCAGGAAAAAAAAAAGTCATGATGAACAATGTAAGAAGAGCTTCACTCCAACAAAATGAATTGTTCTGTTGGGTTCTTTTCTAATAGGAGTGAATGGCACTGAACTGGAAAATAATTGACAGTACCTCATTTATTTGAATTCTGTACCATATGCGCAGGTTGAAATGCAGCTGTTAATTGTATGGCTGTAAAATTAAGAAGTACTGTGTTCAGTTTTTGGCACCTCAATACAGAAAGGACACTGAGGTGCTGGATCAGGTCCAAAGAAGGGCAACAAGGCTTGTGAAGGACTTGGAGAATATGCCCTATGAGGAGAGACTAAAGGAACTAGGGCTGTTTAGACTGGGGAAGAGGAGGCTGAGTGGAGACGTTATTGCTCTCTTCAAGTACCTGAAAGGTGGTTGCAGTGTTGGTCTCTTCTCACTGGTGACAAGACAAGGGGAAATGGCCTCAAGTTGCACCAGCAGAGGTTTAGGGTGGACATCAGGAAAAACTTCTTTACAGAAAGGGTTGTTAAGCACTGGAATAGGCTCCCCTGGGAGGTAGGAGTCACCATCCCTGAATGTGTTTAAAAACCGTTTGGATGTGGTGCTTAGGGACATGATTGAGTGGTGGGTTGTTAGAGTTAGGGAAGTATGGTTAGTTTGCAGTTGGACTTGTTGATCTTGAAGATCTTTTCCAACCTGAGCAATTCTATGATTCTATAAGGGAAAGCCCAAATATTGGTTAGGTTTCTAATGTACCCATCCAGAACTTCTGGAAGATAATGATAGTCTGAGGAAGCATGCCAATGTATCTGTTTTGCCTTAAGGTACACAGAATTTACTTTCACTCTACTTTTGTGTGCAAACAGCAAGCAGCATTGTACAGTGTACCTCCATATCCATGTCTGGCTATAAATGACTTCTGGATCGGTCTCCAGAGACCAGGCAAAGCACTAAGCCACTTATAACAACTGAGCTCCATTGTCTCCTACAGTACAGTGCTTGCTTATCCTGCTTGGAGATCAAGTTCTACTTGTATCTATCCAAGAGGAATGTATTGAATATTTCATGGAGTACGAGCAGGACTTTCATCAATGTTGCACGCGCTTTATTTGAGGACCTACAGCAGAGGCTCTGCACTTAAGAAAAAACACAGAAAGACCCCAACAAACAATTGAAGTAGATCATGGGAACAGTAGACAAAATTCATAAACAGATGATGTTATGGTCTCAGTAGAAATGTGGCTGTATTGAACAGAAAATAGACCATACAAGGGAAAAACTGAAGACTATTTAGTCCTTTTAGTAGGACACCCTGTGCAGTAGTCCAGCAAGCTTCATTTGGATTCCTTTGGAAAATCCAACTGCAACAAAATTATCTCCCTCAGAGCGTAGTACACCCCTACATCCTACCCTACATACCTGGCAAGGAAGAGTTTATCTAGCTTACTGAGTGAAGCATGTTGTCAGTATTTGATGGTGGCAATTAAAAGCACAAACTGGACAGGAGAGGACATTGCAGGAGTTGTTTAAGAGCTCTTACGCTTCTTCAAGCCTGAGAAAATGCAAATCGTAGTGTTTGTTTACTGTTTGGCAAAATAAATACATTACCTCTGAGCTCCAATCATGCATGTTTCCTGTTTTGTAGAACAGGATGATGCTAGTATCTAGTAACTATGTATTGCCAAAGTGTTGACAGTGAAACAATGTTTGAGCTGTCTTGTCATCTGATGTTTGTATGATTTTCTCCATGTTGATATTTATCTATGGCTGTTGTGCCAAAACACATTTTGGAAAAGTAATAAAAAAAAAAATTAAGTGAAAATAGTGTTAAGCTTGCTATTTAGGCCAACTTAAGCAGCTAGTGCAGAATGAAGGGCTTTCCTTGCCCTTTGGCTCCTTGTTTTCAGTTCCTGGCACCCAGGCCCAAGTCTTTTATCACAGTACAATAGCCTGGCATCCTTTGATTTCAGCTTGTTATTCAAATAACTAAATTGCATACATGAGTACACACTTATCTTAAGCTTTTCTGTTTTTGAAGTCTGGAGTCATCTTCTAACTTCTCTTCAGCCTTGTTTCTTCTGTGATGTTATTTCCCAGAAGTAGGATCTGAAAAGTTCTATATTTATTAAGCAATAGTGGTTGTACTAGATTTTGCTGCACAACTATGATTGTGAAATTGTGCCTATAATGATGAGTGTAAAGCAGATGGTATGGCTGCACTAAATAGTATGAGAAATAAATCATAAAAGGCCATGTCTTTTGACTGGTATGGGAAGTTTGCATGAACTGAAGTGTTCTCATGTTACAGTTAAGTGCTTGTTCTTGTGCCAGAACTGCTTCAGAGTTCCTCATGTTTAAGGTTACAACGATCTTTATTTTTTGGGTCAGCCTTCAGTGACAAAGTAAAGTCTGTAAGTCTCTGAATAAATACTATTTTAAAAATTAAGTACTTTGCTAAAGAATGAAGCATTTGCTGAACCAGTTTTGACTCTCACTATTTTTCCCATACTGCTCTCAATGTGATCTTTTTCAAGAGCTTCATGTTTGGTCCCTGAAGATACTTAAACTATCAGTATTGATTGGGCTTGAGAGCCACAGGAAAACTAAACTTAAACTTCCAACTTGGACTTATGCTTTGTCACTTGTTGAATATAATGCCAATCTTATTATGCTAGCATAATATGTTGAACATACAGCCAACAAGGGAAATGGTTAAAAAATCTTTTGTAGTTTAGGACTGATGTGAGGGCATCTTTTGAGGGGAAGGTGAGCATCTACCTGAGCACCATCAAGGAATAGATATACCCCTATTTAGAAGTGGTGCAGGTCCTGCAACATACTTGAGTTTCAAAATTAAACGGTTTGGTTGGCGTCCTTCGCTGAAGGTGCCTAGAACGAATAGAGAAACTAAGTCATCATAAAGCAATATGGAAAGTCTTTATGTGGATAATTAAGATGTTGAGAATGTATTTGCGCATTAGGGAAAAGTTGCTGTTGGGGTGCAGTTTTGATTGGTGGTTCTGCTTATCATCAGTACATTCATAAATGACTGTATGTATGGAATAACTGCGAGATGATGCAGTTCTAACAAAACAAAAAGGCTTGGACAGAGTAGGCTAAAAGCTCAGTGGAACGAAGAAAACTTCAAGGGGGTCTGAGTTATGGAGACATGAAATTTCACGTAAAGAAATGTGTGCTTCTGAGCATGGGTATACGATGAAGAGGAAATATGGCTGGTTAAATACAGGAAAATGGGTCCTAATCTTTCTCATATTCAGGAGTGATAGTGTGGAATCAGGGCACGCAGCCCCCTGAAAACAAAGCAACCCTGCATTAGGAATAAGGGGTGAAGGACTGGAGAAGGCCACTGTCTTTGCATAAAACCAGGGTCTACTGGCTTTTTGAAAACCGCATGCATTTTTTCTATTCTTGTTTCTTTACTCCATTTCAACAGAATACAATAGAATTATAGGAAGTTACTGTGTTTGATCAGGAGTAGGGAATACTTTCTATCTCAGCAAAGATCAAATACATTAAGCTGCTGTAGCTGGAGAAAGCTTTAGGAGGAAGGAAAGGGTGTGCAGAATCACAGTTATGCCGGAAAAAACTGGTAGAGAATCCATCTCATTCTCCATTGTTTCTTACAAGTCTGCAAGGTAGTGAGCAAAAGGGAGATTGTTCTCATGGAATGAGTAAATGATGTGCAGTTTTGTGGATGTGGAAAGTATGGATAGGTTCAACATGATTAAACAAATGTTAAAAAAAAAAAAAGTCCATGAAAGGATATTCAACGTAATGATGTGTATCTAACTCATGACTCTGAAAGCTGTGTGTTCAGCAGGGGTCAGAAATTGGGATAATCCACTCTTGAGAAGCACCACTACAGACTAACGCTGTTTCCTGTGCCTCTTCCTGAAGCAGTTGCTTCTCTTCGTGACAGGAGGAGGAGAGAGCTCACCTAGACCTTTACTCTAAATCACTACAGCCACTGTTTTATTACTTAAATTTCCCAAAAGTGAAGGCTTTGTTAGGTGTAGAAAATTGCTTTCACATTTAGGGCTGGACAGTTCTTCCAGCCTCTGCTGCAGTGTGACAACAATCTATCACTGTGGCACAGTGTTTGTGTTAATAGAGCAAGAAGAGATGTAAGCGTCACAAAAACCAAGTTTCAGGCAGCTTATGGCTTTCTACATCAAAGCCATCAATTCCCACACAAAGTTTATGAAAGACAAGCGAGATAAAGTTGGGATTAAGAAGGTGCTGGAGAACACTAGTGTTGGCTTACTAAGGTGTCTGAAAGAGCAGACACACTTCTTTCCCCTTTCCTTGCAATCTGGTGCCTGCAGAGGTGCACTAAACTGCCATAACCTTAGCAGAGACAGGCATCACGAACTTGGTGAGCATTTTCTTGCTTCTTTGTCCTGCAACTTTCACTCAGTTAAAAATTGAAAAGGTAAAATTTTAAGGTAAAATGAACTGTGAGCTACTTTCAGATGATGATGGAGGAGAACCAGTGCACCTGTGTTTGCAAAGCTGACAATGGCCTGTGCAGCTGAACCAGCTTCTGAAGGGGATCATTCCCCTCTCTGCCACAGGGAGGCAGAAGCATTAAATCATAAAATATTTCCAAACCAGTTCCTCCGTATGTTATCTCAGTTTATTAAACACACGCTTCGGAGATTCTATACTTCTTTCTAATGTATATGGATGATTGCAGAGGGAAGTTCTGCAGGGGAGAATCCAAAGCATCAAACAAGTTCTTGTGCATGTGGGTTTTACTTGATGTTTTGACAGGCAGTAAAAAAAAAATTGTTATAAAAACATCTCAGCAACATCGAAAACAAACATACTCTGCCCCCACCCCCAGCAGCAGTCAGATAACAGTTTTCCAACCATTGCACTTTGTAGTTATCAGTTTTGCTCTTTCCCTTTTGTAAAGGCAACTCTGAAGCCCAGACCTGAGACAGAAACACATTAACATTGCAGTAATTGTATTTTCAAACATGCTTGGCTTCCTGTTCAGCTAATATGTTGCTTACTCAGCTGCTTGCGGTAATTTAGAAACACAGCATGGCATATTCTTGTTTCTGGACTACCTTCTTTGTAAGGATGTGGTCTGATTGCATTGTAATATTTCTCCTAGAGGAAAGCTATAGAGAATTCTAAAAAGCGTGAGTGGTTTAATTGAGTCTGATCCCTACATAGCGCTACTGAATGTGAATGAAATCCCACTTGCATCCTGGTGAATGGAGTACTGAAAGCTTGGTGGTGGTTCATTGTACGTGCTTTTTATATTCCATAATGCATATAAAAGAAATAGAGTAGGGGAGTCAAAATTCAAAGTGAAAGCTGGTATTTTGTCCATAATTCAGCCTGCTTTGCTTAAGTATCAAAGCACATATGGCAGAAAGGTCACTCAGTTATCTGAAACAACTGCAGCTCAATACATACCTAGGCATAATGGAATTTGTTTAAGGACTTGGTGTTGTCTGAAATGTCAGATGTCCTGGCTGTTACCATCTGTGTTAAACTTCATCTAGCTGGCTGTAAATACTGATCCTCTGCTGTGTGCTTTATAACCCTAATCTCTGCTAACGTAAGGTGGCTCATTTGCTAAAATTCTCTCATAAAATATTTTTTCCTGGCTAAAATAACGTGCAAGGAAAGCATCTGCCCATAAAGGGATGTTGTGGTCTGCTGTATGAAGATGTATTACAGGTTAAAATTATAGCTTATGACACTTCAAAGGTGCTTGCTGATACTCCTGCAACAATCAGACATGCAATCATAATGTTTCTGTGGCTTACAACTGAGAGAGGAAGGAAAAAAGAATTTGATAGCAGATCAAGATTTCAGTAAAACACATTGTATTGCTTTGCTGTTGTACAATATGCTACTGTGGGAAAAAAATGCATATTGCTGAAAGCAGACTCCCTTGCTTCTGCTGCAGTGTGTAAGCAGTGCAGTAGGGATCACAGAATACAGTGTTGTATTCTGTGGGGCTGGTAACCTTCATGCGCTAAAAGCACTGCCTTTGTGTTTGTACAAGTGTCACATTGAGGACACGTCTTCACACAGCCCAAGGCTTGAATTTGGGATCATATCATCTAGCTCCTGTTTTAATTAGTTATTAAGTGCCTTGTCCATCTTCATGTGTTAATTAATATGCAGTGAGACTGTACAATTAATTGAATAAATAAAGCATCAATATATTTGCATTTGTTCTTTGGTAATGTATGCAATGAAGGGTGGCTCTATCCACTTTAAATGGGGAGATCTTAGTTTTTGTTTCAAGCTTTGTGGAAGTTTTGGATTGAAAATGATCATATGCTTCCACAATATATCCAGTTTCTGACCTAAAATTATTTTCTTCTTTTCACCTTATCAAATTAAATGTTTATTGTATTCAGTCTGAAATGCTAAAAGGGAGATACTCAATACAGCTGAACATTCAAGCTCTCTGCTTTGTACTTTCCAATGCTTTCACTGAATATTTTGAGAAAAAATAATCTCTGTGCTACACGTTGTTCTGCCACAGGCCTTGCATATTGGTTAGCTTGTCTTCTGTGATGTGTCTCTGTCAAAACCAGTATAAAGAGTATAAGATAAATGCACTTTGTGCGTTAGCTATTGTCCTGATGCAACCAGTAGGATATACATTGTTCTATTAGCATAAACTTGATTTTTAGTTTTTTTATTAATCATTTCAACTTTTGGTAATTCACCATTCTCCTTCTGTATTTAGGAGAGTTGTTCTTGCTCATCTTAAAGCTGTGCAAAGCATGGTGCACTTGTGGCAGATGGCAGAGTACATGTGTTACTGTCACATCGGAGCTGCCTAGCACTCATTTCTTCTGGTGTTGCAGCATTTTATCAGCTTCTTCCATTAAGAATGGCTTGCCATACGTTTTCCTTTTTGTCTTGAATAGTCGTAACAATTGTAACTGCCTGTTCAGTTTTGTCATCTGACTAACTTCTGTATTACGGAAATGATGTGTGATATGCCTGACTTCCCATTTCCAGGTAAATCACACAAAGACAAGGGAGCCCAGTTTACTTTAATGGTACTTCGTGCTTTCAGATATCAAGGCTGAGCAAATGGTCCATTGCCTTGATTACGGTGGTCACTGAGGTAATGTCTGACAGCTTTTTTCTTTGTTCCCAGATGTCTAGATAATAGTCTATGATAATGATGTTATTGTGTGCTTTTTGTAGTGAAACTGGTGATTCCTACTTTTCTTGAAATTCTGCTGCTTTCTACAGCATGGCTGGAGCCTATTGTTTAGTCTGCATATCTCAACACGTACTGCACTTCTGCAGCAGGGCTTAAGCATTCATGGCCACATCTGAGGAAAGCACTTAGATATCTAAATCCTCCAGAGAAATGTTTCTGTTTCAGAGCAACTCCCACATACTTTTGAGAAACTTTTTAAAAAGTATTTTATAGGACACAGCCAGAGTGATTTATCTCACTGTGTGCAACACTAAAGTGTTTTTCAAATGACCTTGAGAGTTAGAATGCTCTTGTGTCAAGTGTTTTTGCAAAAGGAGTTGATGTAGCTTCTGTATACTTCTGATGTGTTTGTGGGGTGGACTTTTGTCCTGCCTGTTCCTTGAAGTGGTCTGAAACTATTTTGCTTGAAGAGTTTACATTCAGATTTGGATGCTGTGGATTGTGTGTGTTTGTTTTTGTTACGAGACTATCTTATAGAAGACAGCCATATAACTTTTTTTCTTTGTAATTCTGCTAGCAGTGTCTTTCAAATCCTCTCTGTCAGTTGGTTACATTTCCTATGCATAACTTCCTACTCTTGACAATGACTACAATAGCATGGCATGAGGTTAACTACTGATGAGACTCTTTTTCCATTTGGGTGATCCTTTCTCCCCTCAGAAGAAGTGACTCTGGCATGGAAGCTATGGACACTGGCTGATACCTTTTTTCCCACTCCAAAGATTTTTCAGGACAGGCACAAACTTTTAGCACAGCTTTAATGAGATACAACTGTTTCTGACTGCTAGATGAATGCAGCACAGTTGGCAAAGTTGAGCACTTCAGAAGATGGTTTTACAGCTTATGAAGTTAAATAATCATAGAATTGACTTAATCTTTTTTGAGGGGAGGAAGATACGTGTTGTAATACTCGTATCTTTTCAGGTAACCATGCAATTTTTGGGTGGTTAGCAAGCATATGGTTCCATATTTATTCCTGCTCTGAATCAAAGGTTTATACTGTTTTTTTCTTCTATGATGTGTTTTATTTCCCTAGCTTTTTCTTACGAAAAGGTGAAGATATAATTCTGATGAGAGCTTGCTGCCTCTGGAGCCCTTTACTTGTGTTATCTATTTTGTTCCCGCTACTCACAAATATGTCCTTGGTGTTGATAGTAGTCTGTGATTTAAAACCACGCTCATTCTTTTTAGTTTTGTCATATGCATAAAATATTTCAGCTTCTGGGTCTGCTTGTTTTCTTACTGCTGTGTGTTTTCTGTTGGTTTGCAAGGCAAGGTATAATTTTCTTGTCATAGTTATTAGATTTTATTCCATACGCGAAGCCTTTCCTTTGAACTTTGTCATGACTTTTCTCTACTGTATTTGTTTGTTGCATTTTTGTTTAATATCTTTTACCTTGTAACTTTTGTAAGCTCCATATTTTTCCTTATTTTTATGTTTTTACTGTTCTACTTTGTGAATTATTTGTATTTTTGCTGCCTGTACTTCAGTGTGAACTTGTTAGGTGATATCTCTCGTATCTCTAATTTGTAGTGATGTTAAAGCAGTCTTTCTAAGCTCTGTTTCTGCAAATCTATATCCCCTTGTTACCATTGTCAGCCAAATTATTTTTCCTATGCAGGAGCCCTGAAAGCTAGAGGATGGTATCCCCTTCCACTATGTGTGCAATCTTCTTCCTACAGATACTATAGACAGTGCTTTAACTCTCCCTTCCTCTCAGGCTTGTGGTGTAAGTTATTCAGCTGTGCTTCCTTTTATTCACCTGTGGATCAAGCTGCATGTATTTTAGTAATCTCATTTTATTTGCATATCTGGGAGGTTACTTCTTCAGGGTTCTCTCCTACTACTCCTGGAAACAGGTGCTTGTGTGGGATGACTGTTTTTTCTAACTGAGCTGTCCCTGTATGGCTTTAGTATTCCTGGCAAATTTCTAACCTTGCGTTTTGTAGTAAATGTTGTGTAAATTCATGTGGATGCTCTCATTACCTCTATAACTTGAGAAGAGTGCAATTTCAGGTAAGCTTTTAAATTTTGTACTAAATAAGGTTGGTAGCATTTCTTCCAGGACTATATCAGGAAAACCTTTAAAAAGCCTTTTGAGGCTGTCATCCTTGGAGGGATGACCTTCCATCTTCTAGTTCCTGCTCACAATTTGGAGGTCATCTGTCCCATCATGATTTCAGCCAAGGTAGTGTGATGCCAGTGTTGGTGCTAGTGGTAGCCATGTTAATTAGTCAAGGTGAAGAGTGAGCAAGAGAAATCGTGTTCTGAAGCTTTGTGGAAATTTCCAGTTTGTGCATCCCCTGTGGAAGGAGGCAGGATCTCTAATAAAGGCGTGATAATTTTTTTTTTTCCCAGACCTACTTCTTTTGGTGATGGGAAAAAGACTAAGTTTAAAGTGGAGGACAAGAGACTAAGAACCTTCTCAAGACCACTTGTTGGTTTTTCTCCCAATTCTTCATTTGCTCCTTTAGGCCGGCTCGAAGTTTTGACGCTCAGCAACAATTTACTGTCTCAGCAAAAATGATGAGATGAGACTTTCTAAGCCAAGGGAGCTCCAGTTCTCTATTTCTGGAGACTACTTCTGACAGATTTGCAATGTCCGAGTGGAATTACAGAAAGATTTACAAGCTCTTCCTCCATGGCAGATTACCATTAGGGTTCCTGGTATGCACAAAGGCTCACAAGAGAAAGCTGGAATGGGCTGCAATCTTAAAAACAATCTGATAGTCTTTTTTTTTTTTCCTTCTTTTCCTCCCTCACTCCATTGCCTCCGAGCATGAAAACTGTGGTCTGCCTTTCTTTCCTCAGATGGAATTACCTACCGATAACGTTTCAGGATGCACAACTTTTTTTGTGCAAAAAAAAAAAAACCAACAAAAAAACCCTCACGCATCTTCCTCATATCTCCGTTCCCTGTTAGACACCTGATCCTGCTGACCATGCAGAAGCGCCTGAGAACTCTTCCCATCTCCTTTCGTCTTTGCTCACAATCAATAAGTCCTGCTCATAGTAATGAGCTGAGCCTGAAATCATGTGCACTTTGGAAACATGATTGCCCAGAATATCTGGGAAGGCATGCACAGTGAGTGAAGTACTTTCCTAACATTTCTTGGAATTATTGGTCCTCCTCTCGTTTGTTAAAATATGCATATAATTTTGACAAGTTTTGGCAACTCTTGTTATGACAAAGAGTAGGGCTTCTCTTTTTGTTCCTTCCATCCATTACTTAACAATTTTAAAGGCTTTGGGTTTTTTTCTTTTCCTGATGAAAGGGTATTTTAGCGATGAACATATCTCCTTGCGCATCAACTTATTGTGACGCATCTTGTGTGATACCAGTTGTTGTTGTTTGTTGCAAGTTCACAGCCTTCTCAGAGCTCTTAATTCTTTTCTTCTAGCATGCCTGTAGGATCTGCCTTGGCTTTCCTCCCCCAACTTTTCACGTTTAACATATATTAGGAACAAGTCAGTGAAATGCACTTTCTCCTCCTGTATGTTTTGTGGTCACTTTTCAAGTACCTTCTGAAAGCATAGTTGTTAGAAAACTACAGTTTCTTCTATAAGCCTGTTTTGTCTTTATACATTTGATACCGGTGATTAAGTATTGGTCTTGACTGTAATCTTTTTTTTTTGTCGTCTTTAAATATGAAGCAGTGGGCTGCACAGGTGAAAGAGTAGTTACCTGTTCCTGGCTGATTGTTGATGCATTAATTTGTTTTGATCTTTTTTAAATGCAAAATTTTAGAGTAGCATTCCAACAATATGTGAAATATAGGTCTTTTCTTGACTGAGCTATGGAGATTTGGTCTTGCAAGTGTTTGGATATGTGCTTTACCCTAGGGTGCAAAGCAAAATTAGCAGCTTGAATGATATTAATGGTAAAGAATAAAGTCAAGTCTCTTTCCTGCATATGTTCATGTTGAACACAAGCTATTTTCTTCTGTACTGGCTTGATTGCTATATAATGGTTTAAAATCTAGCTAATGATGTGGCGTTCTCAAAGATAGGATAAGTGCAAATATACAGACTACTCACTAGTTAAAAAGGATAACTTTTTAGACTAGACCAATTTAATCTAAAGACAAAAATAATGGTTCTTCTGTAAAATTTAATTACCTTCCAAGTCAGCAAACTTTTTAATATTTATCAGAAAACTTGCTATTTGCAGTATAGTAACCTTAAAGTTATTGGGATAATACTGACAGCTGTAGCAGCAAAGAGTAAAGAATCAGTGTCCTGCACTGTTCTTTAGATATGATAGCATGCTGCATTAGTCATAAATGCTGATACTTAATTATTAGTATTATTCATAAGCCTCTGAATTTCTCAGAAGTATTTACTTTTCAAGGAGCATTAAAAAATGATTATCTATTGGTTTAAAGGCCATGAATATTTAGTTCTTCAAGCAGGAAGACTTTGATTTTTACTTGAAATCACTGATAGTAAGTGGGAACATGCTCTCTTCAACATGTGCTCTTACTGATGCTTCCTTTTGTAGCTCAGCTGGAAGAACTTCTCTATGATTGTCTGCTTCTAGAGGTCTTGAGAGTAAACTAATTGGAAGTTTCCACCCAAACTCTGTGATCACATGGTTAAGTTAAAGATCACGAGTTAAAGTATTTTACTCAGTTTTAGTCTTTATTAAAGATGGGTGGTAAGCAGAACCATGTGAATACCCTGAATAGCACCTTAATTCTCCTTTTCTAAACACCTGCTGGACTTGTCCTTTGGACTACTGTTATGAGTATTGAATTGATACAATAAAAGCAAAAACCCCTGAATTTTATATATTTCTAGATCTGTTTTTCAACTGAATAATAACCATTTCTGGGCAGGTGAAGGAAGAAAAAGTGACTGGGGAAAGAACCAGTATGAATTTATCAAGAATAAGCACATCTGTCCAAATTTAAATGGGAAAATGACTAGATCTGGGGGCAAAGAAAGAGCAGTGGTTGTCATTTATCTTAATTTCAGTGAAACTTCCAACATTGTTTCGTACAATGTTGCTTATCCAAGTTGGAGATGAGTGGTTAACTAGATGGGTAAAAAAAAATCTGTCTGGATGATGAGGTTTAGCAGCTAGATCCAGGTAAGGCTGCGCTCTGCCGAAGGTGACTGAGTGAAGTAACACAGGTTTGTAATGGGACACTTCCTAGTTAGCGTCTTTATCAGTAACTTGGTGAAGATGAGGAAAGGTGCTCTTATCATGTTCGCAGTTGGCACTAAACTGGGTAGAAAGGGAACTGGGAAAAGCCCTGTGCAGCCTGGTCTTGCTTTGAGCAGGGTTTAGACTGAAAACCTCTTGTGGTCCTACCTGACTTGAATTTTCATGTGATTCCTATGCCTTTTTATAACAAAATCAAGGTCCACATGATATATTATTTTCTTCACTGTAGAATATTTTGGAAAATATTCTTGGTTATTTAGAAACTTGCCATATTTTGATTTAAGATTCAGGAGGAGTTATCTAATCTGTTCCAAGTACTTATGGATATAAATTTCAAATTCAGTAAGCTTGAAGTTTAGTGTATTGATGAGTACAATGAACAGAAAAGTGAATTTAATAAACTGATAGTAATCTAGCCAGAAACATAGTAAGCTATATATTTTAATTCATTCAGATTCTTCCATGGTACTTTTCATCTAACAGTACAAACTGTGTTTAGGGTGTACGCACCAGCTAAGAAAAAATGTCGAAGGTTACCTACTTTCTTATGAGCTTTGAGGTTGACAACTGCATTAGCAACTTCCACTGTCTACCATTCATCATTTTTTTACAAAAAGGTCCCTGCTATTAGGAATGAGATGCTGATGGGTTGCTTTAACCATCAACTAAGACCAAGTATTGTCTTGGTTAATGCATTTCCCTTCTCACAGTTCTATGCTTTCAGATTTTTGGTCAGTTCTCTGGCATGTTTCACTTAAAATAGTGAAAGCTAGAGACGGTCTCTGTAAAATTGATGGAAAACAAATAATAAATGTGCCCTTTTTTTTTTTTTTAAGGAGAAAGCTCATGTGCCATGTCAGGTGATGAAATGGAAGAGCCTCATTCTTGAAAATCTAGTGACCCACTTTTTGAAGTGCAAGTTTACTGACAGTACAGTGATAAAAACTTTAACTCCAATATCCTATTACAGCTTCTTCAGAAGTATTAACTTTTGCAATCTTAGCAGTAAACCTGCTGCTAATTATATCATCCTCACAGTAGACAGAACTCTTAGCTTGACTTAGGTCCTGATGGCTAAATCTGTGATTGTTCTCAACAATGAGCATGTTTTCAGGGTATTGGTCATTATCCAGTGTGAGCTAACTGGGTCTTAATAGTGTGACAGCAGTGAAAATGATATTCATCAGAGGAAGGGCATAGTTCTGTTGCTCCTAACTGTTTTCAGTCCCCACAGGTGATCATACTAGATTTACAAAATCATAGAATGGTTTGGGTTGGAAAGGACCTTTAAGATCATCTCGTTCCAACCCCCCTGCTATAGGCAGGGACACCTCCCTCTAGACCAGGTTGCTCAAAGCCTGGCCTTGAATGCTTCCAGGGAGGGGGCATCCACAGCCTGTCTGGGCAACCTGCTCCAGTGTCTCACCACCCTCATAGTAAAGAATTTCTCCCTAATATTTAGTCTAAATCTACCTTCTTCCAGTTTAAAACCATTTCCCCTCGTCCCGTTGCTACCTGCCCTTCTAAAATGTCTCTCCCCCGCTTTCCTGTAGGCCCCCTTCAGGTACTGGAAGGCTGCTATAAGGTCCTCCAGCACCTTCTCTTCTCCAGGCTGACGAGCCCCAGCTCCCTCGGCCTGTCCTTGTAGAGGAGGTGTTCTAGCCCTCTAATCATCTTCGTGGCCCTTTTCTGGACTTGCTCCACTAGTTCCATTTACATGGCAGCTTTGAAGAGGAAATTTCCTGTAAGCTTTACTCTCTGACCTGAATGTATTTACATCTCTTCCTTTCTATTTTGGGTCAGAAGTTCTCCGTCTCTTGTGGGAACAGCCTGTTCGCTTACTCACAAACAATTTCTACCTCTTTGGTTGCCCACATGTGCCAGAAGCTACTGTACAGTATAGTAGTAATGGGATCGGCCTGAAATCTTGGGGAAAGTGGCATTATAATATCTTAATGTAGGAAGAGAGTTGATTCTCTCTCTTATCCACTTTGATACATTTGTGCAAAAAAATAGCCTGTAGCACTAACTCATAGATTTATATGTAGGGTTTTTTTTATTTTGGTTTGCTCCCTGTATAAATCAAACAGAGCCTTTAAGGAAATATAATGGTGGCAGCACCACTATTTGTTATAAATTCTCTGCTTCTGAATAAAAGGAGAGAAACTCAGTATGAAGCTTAAGAAAACACAAAATGATAAAAGCAGGTGTTTGGCTCCAGAAATTGTTCCCAGTTACTTCCAGCTCTGGAGATTTATTCCTAGGTTATATTTCACCCTTAGGTGTGTGGCTGCTGTTTTTCTTGAAACTGTGATCTGCTTGCCATCATCTGCAGGTTGATTTTGTCCCTCTTGGATTTTAGTAACTATGTGGTGCTGTTGTAGCTGAATTTTACAGGGCTTCCTGCGATGAGCATTACAGGCTCCTGTGAGAAGAGCGATTGTGAATGAGACTTGAACTGCTGAATTTTGGCAAGCCCCAGTGGATCCCGTTAGAGATCAGAGGAGTAACCCACAAGCAAGGACACAGAGCAAACAGCAATACATCTGTCAGCAGACAGCTGATGAAATCCGTGCACTCTGTATGGTTGAGGATGAAAGAAAATATTTCCATCAGTACTTCACCCCACTTGCACCTCACATACAGCCTCTAGCAGAAGAATGTTCACACTGTTGAATATAGGCTGCTTTGCTAGTGAGAGACCATGCTATGTGTGGTTATGTGGTATGGATATTAGTGCACTGGGTTGTAATGCGTCTACTTTGACAGCCTCTGGAAGAAATGTGACCAATGCTGTCTTTGTTCATTTAAGTTTTCTGTAGTAGAATAAAACCAAAGTCAAGAAAAAGGAATTGCTCGATGAAGAGTGTAGTAAAAGAGCTCCATTTTCACTATTACAACATTGTAACTTTTGTTTTAAAAATGAAAATTATATAAATACATAGTTAATATTTATTTTACTAACTGCTATTACCAGTTCTTTATTTAAGGTATTACTAGTAAGTGTATGAGGTTAGTTTTTTTAATTCTGAGTAGTGAAAATAGGAAAAGAGGTCCTGAAGACTTTATGCATATACAATTCTTTATTTCCTTATGGTAATGTTTAGTCAAGGACCATAGAGTAAGTTAACAAAGCTTGAGCATTGACATTTGATTGTTGGCATTGCTGTGTGTGAACCGTAATATCTTTTTACGATGATTTCTTTGGACTAGTCTAATTTGAAGCACTCCAAAGAGGAAAAGAGCACAGAAAACAGGTAACTGGTACTTCTCTTATGACAACAAGAGGAAGGGGGCAGAGATCCTGGTGTACAGAAAACCCTTGGTAGGTTACCCTTCAAAAAGCAGGTAGGACTCCACTCAGTTGCACTCTTGCAGCCTGGAGTACTTTTTTCTGCTGATTGAAGCAGACACCAAGTGCTGCGAATTTGGTACTTGAAACAGGTTAACTGTTTCAGGGCTAGTTTTAACCATGTGCTCTGTGAACGGGGGAACTCATAAGACTGTCTCAAGAAGCATTTATTGTGGAAATGACTTTTCCTTCCAATGTTAGCCTGAGGTCTGAGCTGCTTGGAAAAAGTTTTGTTCTAACTGTGGATGAAAGCAGAGTGTACCCTATGTTAAGCCTATGTTAGCGTTCTTATTCTGAGCAGCAGTGGAACTTTGAAGTGAACTTGCCAAACCTTCCTGCTTAGAACATGCTGGCTTGACTTGCAGTGTGATTTTGGTGCGCGGGGGATTGATCTTTTTCAGGACAAAATAAAGTCATACACCCACCCTAGGTGTTCAAGCACATTTGCTGAAAGTGTAACAGGGATGTAAACATCTAGACCAGTAAGTGATACTGGTATACAGCTTTGATGTTTAAGTTCCACAAGTGATGTAGCTGTCTCTTGTTCACAGCAGACCTGGAGGTCAAGCAGAAGAGGTTATGAGCCTGCTATTGCTATGCAAAAACAGGATTCAGTATCCTACCATTTCCCCTTTGTGGGAGTAATACGATGGTAACTTAATGGCAGACTGCCTATTCTGGACAGGGAACAGCACATTGCTGTAGTGTTAAAGCTCTACACTTGTGAAAGTTCTAGATTTGTAGTTGCTGCTTAAAAACTATGTATGGAAAATGCTCACTGTAGCACAAATATATGAAGGACATCGTGTTTTTGTACCTAAGATTTAATTACTTCTATGGTTTTACAATTGATCTGTCCTCTAGCATGAGTCCTTAGCAGTAGTGGAGGGTGATGGAAAGCCCCAAGTTCTATGACCATTGTGGGAAGTTCGGAAGAGATGTGCAGTGATCTGTGGATTGAAATGACACAAAAACTCAGTACAAACCCCTGTTCCAACAGGGTTTGGAGTGGCTACTTTGGTGGTGGTGCAGTTGGCATAGTTGATGGGATTTGATAGCCTGTGAGTTTCAAAATCTGAAGAGAACTATTTCCTTCTGGAGGAAGCATGAGATTCATGCAGTGCTACAGTTTGGCCGTTGAGAGCTGGAGGTTGGAATTAGTTCTGTGACTTGGAGAGTGCTTAAACCTGAGCTCTGGTCAACTCCCAACCTGGGCAATTTGTGGGGAGCAGACTTCACCAGTGAGTTGCGTGTTAGCATGGCTCTTCAGGTAAGTCTTTAAGAATCTTCAGAAAATGCAGACTTTAGCATCATTGCTCAGCAGCATAATGTAGCTAGGTTAGGATAGCATTTTAAAAAGTCATTGAAATGTGAATGTGTGAGATGGGATTTAGAAATGATTAAGAAATGTGTTAGAGCCATAAACAAGATCCTAATGTTTTTACTCCCAAATACTAATGTCTGAAAAACTTATACAGAGACTAATGTTCTAAAGGATCTTATACATGAAATCTAAAAGTAATAAAAATAAAGAAATTACTGATCTTTTCCATAATGGGAAACAAGGCTATAAAGATGTTATCTTGAAAATGGGTGACAATTGCAAAATTTAAAGGGTGAGCTAGCTTGTGTAAGAACTTGAATACAGCAGATAGACATGTAGATACTGTTTAGATGGGCAACTTCAGTCCTACCTACCTTTGCACTTGTAGAGAAAATATATTAACCAAGTTTTTATATAAAACCATATTTAAAATTTTGGAGTTTTACTATGACTGAGATCTTCCATTTGAGGTTTTGATCTTCTGTGCTTTTTGCTTTTCCAAGTCAAGCAGGACCCACAGCTGGTATGCATTAGTTTATGAGACATAGGGAAGAAAGTGAGTGTGGTTATCTGTCAGCACTGACAGGTACAGACCGTGCTTCAGCTGTATGGGAGAAAAATGTATGTCTGCACAGCCTTCCTCATTCGCGTTCAAGTCTGTTAGATCCCCTTAGTTAGAAGGGATATTCTAGGCATCCACTTATTTTCTAGTGAGCTTTTCCAGCAACGGTACAAGACTGAAGTCACCCCATAAGCAACCAACATCTTTCCTGTTTCCTCTGAAAAATCAACAGCGGGGTGACCAGCAGTGTTTTCTTATTCATCACTCCTGTGTACACCTATACCTGCCAATACTGGCAGAGGTTATGAAAACATAAGAGCTGGTAGGAACCAGAGTTTTTGTAGAAAGTTTTGGAATAACTAAAAAATTATCTTCAAAACAGACTAAGAACAAAACTTCAAAAATCTCTTATGAAACATCTACTTCTTTCTCCCCCTTCCTCATAAAGTATCTTTTTTTCATATAGAACAACACAAAACCTACAAGTTGCATTCTGAAAAGATCGAAGTTTTTCTGCTTTACAGGAATATTTGTTTTTTCCTGAATGAAATTCTGTTTTCTGAAGTGCAATTTTTAATGAAGAAATGCTTTCCCATGGAAATGTTATTATGAAAATGCTGCAGTTTTTGATACCTCATAGCTGTTCCCCACCTTAAGCAGCTAGACTGTTTAACGAGTTGTGCTATAGAAGAAGTGGAAGATTTACTCATTAAAAAGTTTTGCCCCCCCCCTGAAAATTAAATGTGAGTTGCAGGAGAAAAAAATCCATTATCTTTATTATGGCTTGTATTGCACTTCTAACAAACAGGTTGTTTGCCCTTGCATTCTTGGGAATAATCTTTTCTTGCTGCCTTTTTTTTTTAAACTATGGCGTGGGATAATATCAGAATAATGTACCATGCAAGTCAAGGAAATAATCTTAATCTTCTGTCTGGAATATGACAAGTGTTTCTAATTATAATTAATAACCTGTACATTTAACGCTCAAATTAGCTTTGAGATATATATATATATCTTAACTGGAAACTGGTTGAAAATGGTTTCATATCAATTACATTAAATTTAATGTAATGTTAGGCGTTCCTTTTGAGCATCAGATCATCAGAACTGCCATTAAGCTCTTGTTTCTCTGGTCGGATTATTTTCACAAGATTTCTTCCTGCATGCATGATTAAATCCTACAGAAATTCTTATCACCTTCAATATGGTTTCTTCAGTGATGTTAGTATTTTACTAAGGCTTTACAGTTTAGCTAAAATGTTTTTTAGTGCTTTAACTCATTATTTCCTAATACTTTCTATTGTGTAACATCAGATGCATGCACTGCAATTTCAAACGTTCATGCCCGGCCCAGAATTTTGGTTTGCTAGCGTTTGAACTACTTCTGCTAACATAGACTTGAATCTTTGAACACAAGTTCTCTGGTTTAAGTACAAGTGAGTCCTCTGCCTTGTGTTCCACTGCTCCCTGGGAGCCATTGTCCTCCTATGCAGCTGCAGTGCAGACAAGTAGTGCAAGTCAAACACAGTTCAGCAGCACCTTGCCTTCCTCTTTGGGGCGGCAAAGCAGAAAGTTTGTCTTTGAGCAGAAGCCTCCTTTCTAAAAGACTTAAACAATGCCTATCTTGTTTATATGAAAATGATTGGCACCCACCATTCCAGAGAAATGCTGTTAAGATGAAATTATTAGGCAGATTGACAGCCCCAGCTATTTCTTTTTCCTCTGTTTTGGTATTGGTGTTAGCAGTTCTGTGGAAATATTTTTAACCTCCTGCTGCAATATTTATTATCATTGATTATTACTATTTAAGATGTGTATATGAATCTCTTTCTCTTTTGACTAGCTGTGAAGTTGTTACCAGGAAATTTCCTGGTCAGCAGCTTACTGTTTCCAGTTGTATTTCATGTAATGAAAACTTCTCTACCCCCAGACTGTGCCGCACTAACTAGCAGCAACACTGCTGCGCTGGAATCTCCTCGCTATGGATGCATTTGTTGGCTTGCCCCAGAACTAAATTTATAAGCTGAGATGCTCCTCTTTGTGCTATGATAGATTCTGCTAATGAAGGGCTTGAGTGAGGTGCCTTCTCCTCCATGGCTTAAGGCAAATGTTGTGTGAGAAAGGGAGGCAGGAGAAAATGAGGAAAAGCTTGCTGCAACTAATGTTTTGCTGTAAGCATGTTTGCAGTATTAAAGCAAATTCATTTTTATAGCCTTGTTAGTTTTAACTTTATCGCCTCCAATTCAATTCATAAATTTAGAATGTCTTATGTAAATGCAAAGCTAAAAATGCCAGCAGTGAAGAATTGGCAAAATAGAGAGTTATCCATATAATTTATTGAAAGAATGTAAACAAAGATGAATGAATAGACAGACTGCTCTCATGGGGACAAGGAGAAAGCAATGTCAAAAATGTACACTGTGTGAAGCCCATGAAAACTTAATACAGCAAAATGGGACAAGAACTGCAGAATATTGGGTGAGGCCAATTACTGCTTTTAGCCCAATGTGTTTAATAAATTCAGGGTTCTGCCCCTGTCCTCACAATCAATTCACCTGGGACATCATGGAAAATCTTAAAGTAGCTACAAGATGAGACTTTCCTCTTTCTTCCTGCTATTAACTAGCTAAGTGTTTGCATTAAGATCCATGGAACTTGAAATGTATGTTGAAAAAAGAAAATAATAAAAATTCAGAGAAACCAACAAACAGATTTACTAGAGGTTGTAGCTACTGCAGAGAGAACCCAATGCTTCAGGATATGCTTTGTCCAAGCTTGTGGGCTTCACTTAAGCTTGCTTGGTCACTAGAAGTTGTCCCCAGAAGCTGTGGGGTGGGGAGGGAATTTTTTGAGAAGCTACTAATTTAATTTATTATTTATTTGTTCAATTGATATGTAAATAATTTAGTATCTGGCACCCTGTCCGCTTGCTTTGAACGTGTTCCCTTCCTTTGACTTTCACAGAGCTGGTGCAGCACTGAGATTACCTTTCTACATCTCCTGTGCAGGTATTCCTAATGTGACTGCAGTTCATTAGGGAAAACCATGCTGGGAGTTGAGCAGGTACAGGGATGATGCTGGGACTTAAAAAGCACCAGTCCAAGCAAGTATAAGTGAAGGGGGCTGAACTTGCCAGCCACACATATGCCACTTGTGGGATGGAAGTAGTTTAGTCACACAGGTAGATTTCTGTGCCGTAAAGCCTGCTTTTTGTTTCTGTGAGGATTCTACTGAGTGATCCTGCTCTCTTCAGCTTTGTTCAGTGACCATGGAACGTGAATAGCAGGGAGATATAGAAAACTAAGGCTTTAATGCAAGACTTTCAATGCCAAGCTTTTCATTAATTGTATTTCATGTGGTTTTTAACCTATCTCGTATATTTTGGCTGTAATTTTCATGACTCCCATGTTAACATGTCATGATGATATTCTGTCAGAAAGCAATAGTTACACCTTTCCCAGGAGAATCATTAGAAGTTCAAAGAGATGGACTCTGTCCTGTAAGTTAGGGAAAAAATATAGCCAGACTGTAGTTTTTACTTACAGGCTTTTTCCAATGGACAGGTAGACAACATCATATCCTACTGCTATTCCCTTTGTCTACATCATTTGTATAGGGCGTAGCCTTACAGGTTTCTCCTGTACTGATTAAAAAATTGAGATATAGTCTCCATGGGTCTAGATACATGCTTATGTTTTGTGAGTTTAAAGTGTTTTGCAGGAATTACCAGAACTTTGTGGTTTGTAGTACTGGGGTTGTTTATGGCGAAGTGCAGGACATGTCCAGTATTCATGATAGGATAGCAGCCTCATCATGGGACAATGTAGCAATTAATTAGTTTTTATTATGGTTATATAGCTCTATGTAAGGCCTGGTTACAGAATTTGTGACAGTTCCCTGAAGCATGTGCAAGAGGACGTCTTTCTTCTGCCATTTAATTTCAAGTACTCCTGTGAATCTTCAGTTTAGAGTATGTAAAGCTTTTCACAGACATGGCTAAATAAACAAGCACTTCTGTGATGGGACTACTGAATAAAATAGGCAGCGTGTCCTGCTCCTAATACAGATGTGTCAGAGTTCTTGTGACTGCATTAACTAAAGTAGGAGGCCAGAAGAAAAATTCCCATGAGCCTCACCATAAAAGCAGCTGATTCCATAGATCCTTTCCCTAGCAGAAAGTTCACTCACAGGGGTCTTCACTAGGAATTCTACAGATACAGTGAGGTGTATAGAAACAGGACATGTTATAGAATCATAAAGAGTGGAAAAAAACACTAAGATCACCTAGTCCAACCTCCAACCCATCACCACCATGCCCACTAAACCATGTCCCTCAGTGCCACATCCACATGTTCCTTGAACAGCTTCGGGATAGTGACTATCACCTCTATGAGCAGCCTGTGCCAGTGCCTGTCTTCTCCTTTGGAGAAGAATTCTTTCCTAATATTCAACCTGAACCTCCCCTGGTGCAGCTTGGAGCTATATGATTACCTCCTGTTCTATCACAGCTTACCTGGGAGATGAGGCTGATCCCCACCTTGCGACAGCCTCCTTTCAGGTCATTATAGAGAGCGATCAGGTCTTCCCTGAGCCTCCTCTTCTCCAGACTGAACAATCCCAGTTCCCTCAGCCACTCCCCCTAAGACCTGTGCTCCAGACCCTTCACAGCTTTGTTGCCCTCCTCTGGGCACACTCCAGGGCCTCAATGTCTTTCTAGTAGTAAGGGACCCAAAACTGAACACAGTGCTTGAGGTGTAGCCTTACCTGTACCTCACCAGAGGGTGATCACTGCTCCTGCTGGCCACACTATTTCTGATACAAGCCAGGATGCCATTGGCCTTCTTGGCCACCTGGGCACACTGCTGGCTCATGTTCAGCCAGCTATCAGCTAACACCCCAGATTCTTTTCTACCACATGGTTTGCCAGCCACTCTGCCCCAAGCCTGCAGCATTGCATATGGTTTTTGTGACCAAAGTGCAGGACCCAGAGCTTGGTCATGTGTTGCAGTCAGTTGGAGGAGAACATTCATCTACATTCTAATGTTTTCAGCTTATTCCTTGTGTATAGCTCAGAATTTATACATAAGTCACCGTAAAGCTAGTACTTCTTAAAGATTGAACCTCACTCTTCAAAAACTGGAAGTTATTTTTGATATCCAAATGAGTAATACAGCACAAGAGCATTTGCCATAACACAATAAAAGTTTATTTTGTTCTATTTTTGCTAAATGAACACAACCTTTTAGCCACTTAAAGAACATTTTGAAAACAATACAGTTTTTAAAAATAAATGTGTGGGGGGTAAGGAACTTTAGTCACAAAAGCAGCAAAGGAAATATTTCTGAGGCGACAGTGGAATACTGTGAAGAATACACACTGCACATCCTGGCTGAAGTAGGAATGTCTTACCAGAAAAATTTTGGTAGGTAGAGGGAGAAAAATGGACAGAAAGGGTACGTAACTAAATGGTCAGACATCGTCCAGTGTTATCTCCTGCTTCTCTAAAGAAGAAATGAAGAAAAATGCTGGGGCCACTGGATATAATAAGCTTATGCAGTTCTGCTTTTTTTAATATGTACAGGTGCAGTAGTCAGATTCTCACAAGATAACATGTTCTGTGTTATCCCCAGCAGTTGCTTTGCATGGAGATTAACAGCACCTAATCAGCAAATCTGCCACAGTGGCATAAAATGAAAATGTTGATCCTTGTGTTTTTCCTGGATGGAGAAATAACTCCCTCAGCAACATGAATGAGAGCAACTTGTACTGTCACTGTGTAGCAGAGGAACATGTGAAGAGGTTGAGTTCTGTGTAGTATGTTGCTCTGATCCTACAGAAAGGATAACGTGGTAAGTAGTGAATGACAATTTAGCTATAAAAAACAATAAATAAGAAGATGCTGTATCGTTTATTGCAATTTTCTCAAACAAGAAAAGATATTGAATTTCTTTCAAGAAGGATCTCAAGAGCCTTCCTTAATGCACAACCAAGGCCAAGCTCATGAAAGCCCCATGTACTGTATAATACGAATAACAAAGGAAAAACTGTGCAACAAAGCTGAGGAGGGGCTCTTATTGACTGAATGTGGACAGACTGTGATTGATAGTGTTGCCTTTTTTCCCTTTGTGCGCTGTGCACAATAATTACTGTAGGCAGAACCTCATGTTTTAATATATTGTACAATAGCCTCTTTTTTGATTGAAATTCATGTTCGTTTGATCTTGACAGCAATGCAAAGTTAGTTTTTTCCTGTAACATTTTTAATAATTAAACAAGCTATTTAAAGCTTGGCATTTTCATTATATTTGCACCAGCGCTATCCATTATTCTGATGATCCAGTGATTCTTTATTAAAACAAAAAATATTACATTCAAATATTACATGTCAGGCATAATTCATAAATGTAATGAGAGTCATATCTAGCTTGGAGATGCAGTCCCGCCATGCATCTCAGAGTGGACAGAGAGTGCAGCATCCTTTTATGCTGAGCTACCTGAGGGACAATGGGAGTGCTCCTAAATCTGGTGTCTGTAAACCCTGGCATTCATCTCTAGCTGAACATTCTCTATTGCTTCTGAAAATATGAGGGCTGCTCCAAAAGCAATGTTTCCTATTTTACTATGTTAGCCCACAATATCAGAGGCAGGTGTTGGTGGTATGGCAGTAGAGATTGAATTTTCCCAACAATAGTCCACTACATTTTATGGCTGTGTGACAGACAGAGGCAGAGGGGCACTCTGGCAGAATGTTGTCTGATGTAGAAGTGCATCTGAAGCAAAGGGGTGGAATTGAATTCCTCCATGAGGAAAAAATGGCACCCATTGACATTTGTTAGTGCTTGCTGAACATTTCTGGAGATCAAACAGTGGATGTTGATACAGTGAGGCGGTGGATGTTGCATTTCAGCAGTGGTGATAGTGATAGTGGGTCACCCTTGCTGGAACAGATTTTCATGAGTGCGGCATGCAGGCTCTTATTCACTGCTGGTGAAAATGCAAGACTGCTGGTGGTGACTATGCTGCAAAACAGTACTCTGTAGCTTAGAATTTGCTCTATCAAATAGTGTTATTTTGCTCTTTGTATCTGTTGTAGTTTCCATAGAAATAAATAGCAGTCATCACTTTCAGAAAGACCTATGTGTTATTCCTGTGGGCGGAAACTAATCAACATTGCTGTATAACAGGATTGTTACAAGTTGAAATATCTCATTTGAGATGAAGTCTAGGTCTTGTATCCTGAAGAAGTAAAACTGAAAATTGAAAAGCCTACTTAATCACAGTGTGTGATTTAGGCAAGACTTGAATATACTTCTGAAAAATACCATTGTGCAGAGGGTTACGTGAGGTAGGAATATCATAGTTTAAGACTGCGTAGAAATGGAATCATAGAATCATAGCATGACTTAGGTTGGAAGAGACTTTAAAGACCATCTACTTCCAACCCTCCTGCCTTGGGTGGGGTTGCCACCGAATAGATCAGGCTGCCCAGGGCCTCATCCAACCTGGCTCTGACTGCATCAAGAGATGAGGCACCCACAACCTCTCTGGGCTACCTGTGCCAGTGCCTCACCACCCTCAGAGTAAAAAATTTCTTCCTAACATCTAACCTAAATCTTCCCCTCTTTCAGTTTAAAGCCGTTCCCCCTTGTCCTATCACTATCAGACTGCATATAAAGTCAGTCTCCCTCTGGCTTGTAAGCTCCATAAAGAGCTTAAGGTAAGACTTACCTTAATTTTGCCTGATTTGTATGCTTACCCTTGGAAAACTCCTAAGAAGATTTTCCATACAGAATGTAAGGAGCCAGGATATTTATCTCCTTGCTACTCAGGAAGCAATATTGGTAAAATTGGTTATTCTGCCCACTTCTGTTCTGAGCAGTACATGACTTTGCAGAAAATGTCCATGTGCCTGGAGTGCTGTTCTAGTGCAGGATACATTCACCATCGTGTATCTGTCCTCACATGGCACAGTGGCTCTCTGTTGACAGTAAATGAATTAGTGGTACAGATGAGGCACTGCCTTTTTGTTTGTGCCAGGGTGTTCATCTGGCTTTCAGGGTTTTGTCTACCCAGTTCTCTTCAGCTACACAATCCCATTTTGGCGTGTTTGTGATGACTTGTCATGCTCATCACCTTTCATTAAAGGGCTGGCTTACTCATTGCAGCTTTAGGTGAATTGCCTTCTGCATTCTTACGTTGCTTGCCTGGAGATGGGACCTGGTTGAGGAAAATAGAGGTGTCTAACCAATGTTTTCCCCTTGTCTGCTTTTCACAAGCAGTGCATCTGCTAGAGTTGGGCTGATCAAAGAGAGAATGCCAAACCTCGATTTGGCTATGAGGAAAATCATAATGAACAAATTTACCTAGGAGAGCACCTGAGAGGGGACAAGGTGGGAAGGCTTTGCAGGTGGCAAAGGTATCCCTGCTCATGCTCCTTCACTGCATTATTTCCTCGCCAGGAAGAAGGAAGGACTGGAATTAATGGGGTTTCAGACTGCAGGCAATCCCAGGAGATTAGATTTGGAGTGGCAGCATCATCTGGTATTATTTACAGACAGCATTATCTCTCTGGCCACTTCCTCAACTCCCCCAGAATACTAAATCTTTTCTGGTTTACAAAAATTTAAATGACATCTGACTAAATTTCTAGTGTAACTTAAAGTAGAAAGTAGGTATGAATAGCTACTTTAGGCCAACAGTATGTGTAGATCTACATGATTTTTGAGAACTTGAAGATTTTATTCAGCATCAACTCATCCACCTCTTTCCCAGCCTGCTGTTCTGCAGATGGACAGATACATCTGAAAAGAAACTTGCAGAGAATGGTGTCTAAATGCAACATCTGAGACACGGCATTTCCTGGGATTCCCTGGGTCTGGTCTGTTTCTGTACTTAACTGTCTCCTCAAAGAGCTGTCTGCAGTGACACGCATCCCTTTAGTAGCCAGTGTGCTGGGTTAGATGTGATGTATGGATGCCTGTACCTGTGAATTGGACCATGTTTGCTTCCTCAGTCACAGGAAAGCTGAAATGCTGGAGCATTACTTCTAAAGGGGATCTGAAAAGGGGAAAAGAGTTCTCTTCAGTACATGGCCCTTTCTGTTGCCTTTTTGCATCGTAGTGTCATTTCATTTAAAAGGACCCCCAAAGTTTTGTTATGTGTTTGTTTAGCAAGAGTAAAGCTATTAAGACTGTATTCTGGGATATTATTTCAGTATCAATGTTGCTGAAGAGCATTTTTCAATTTAGCCTGACTTTGAAGCCATGGGAACAACTTTGCATTTGAATCCAATCAAGGAACTCTTGATGTAATAAATGAAACACTAGGGAAAAATCAAGGGTAACAATTGTATTTTCCCCTTTTGACTTTGGATTTTTAATGGGAAGAATCATTTCTGAACATTTTGAGAAATATTAAGTCTTTCCAAGCAAGCGTGCTTTTGCCTATTTGTTTTTTATGTGTTCTTGCCACATAACAGTGGGAGATTCTTAACATACAGCTGAGACTGAAATATAAGCTCCCCTAATGAGTAAGATATATTGTCAATGTCAAGTCAAATACAATAAAAAATGAGTGAATAATATGTGTACAAAAATGTACCATATGCCATTTCATGATGATTTTTATAATCATACTTAGTCTTAAACCAATGCCACAGGCAGAGACTTTATACCTTGTGAGTTTATTCTTTGAATTCTGCTTTTATTTACTTGATTCTAGCTCTTTCATAGGTGAATAACATATATGACTATGCATATCTATAACAGTATATACATACGTGCATGCTGTGAAATCCATATAGACTATGACATTGCTTGGTGCCAGCATCTCTTCTTTAACTTCCAAACCATGTGTTCAGGTTGAAATGTAGTCTATAACCCAGGTTTCTATCCATGTAGCTACATGAGGTTCCAAACATGTTCCCTGCAAGCTCTGCATGGCCCTGTGCTAGGGACCTAGAGGTTCATGCAGCATCTCAGCCCTTGTATCATTTTATTGGCAAGGCTGCTGTTGTCATTGATGGGAAATGTACCATACATCTGAAAAAACCATAAATTTGGATTTTAGCCCAGTTCTATATCTTTATTCAAATTTTTGATGCTTAGAATCTCAGTTCACAAATTTAGCTTTTAGACTCACTTTTTCTTCAGCTAAATTATGCTGATCTTTGCTGGTAGAACAAGTCTATGGTTTATTTTCCATTTTTACCACCCCACCTACTTCTTTGCTTCTCACTTCTACGTTTCCCACATATGCTTTTTCTCTTTGGGTCTGTTTTCTTTTCCCCAGTTTATTTTCTTTCCTGCATACTTACAGGCTTTGGCTGTTTTAGACTTAATTGATGAGGCCTTACTTGAGAGCTAAATGCAAGATACTTCAAAAAGTTGCAGTTTCTAAAAGAAATCTTGGTCTTTAGAAATAGTCTCTCTAAGGACATTGTAAACCTGATTCTGTGAATTTCTAGTCACTTTACTTCCACTCTTTCAATTTAGCTAGTTTTGAATTAAGCACCTTAGGATGCAATGGCAATAATCACTTTAAGTGATTTTTATTGATGTTGAGTACAAAATCTGAAGAATCTAGTTTTAATGCCTATGTTTACAATTACCGTGTGGAGAATCAGAACTGAAAAAAGTTCCACCCAAGGATAACTTCAGTTTCAGGAATGTATGAAAATCCAAATGATGAAAAGGAAAAAGCAAATATAAAAGGATATAATTATATAACTGACCATGAGCTAGCAGTGTGGCCATGTGGCCAAGAAGGCCAGTGGTATCCTGGGGTGTATTAAAAAGAGCATGGCCAGCAGGTCGAGGGAGGTGATCCTCCCCATCTACTTTGCCCTGTTGAGGACACATCTGGAGTAATGTGTCCAGTTCTGGGCTCCTCAGTTCAAGAACAGGGAACTTCTAGAGAGAGCATAGCGGAGGACCACAAAGGTGATGAGGGGCATGGAGCATCTCCTTTATGAGGAAGTGATGAGAGACCTGGGACTGTTCAGCCTGGAGAAGAGGAGACTGAAAGGGGATCTTATCAGTGCTTTTAAGTACCCAGTGGGTGGGAATCAAGTGGGTAGGGCCAGGCTCTTTTCAGCAATGTCCAGTGACAAAACAAGGGGCAGTGGGCTCAAACTGGAACACAGTAAGTACCAAACAAACCCGAGGAATACATTCTTTACTGTGAGGGTGATGGAATGCTGAAACAGGCTACCCAGAGAGGTTGTGGAGTCTCCTTCTCTGGAGATATTCAGAACCTGCCTCGATGCATTTCTGTGCAAACTGCTACAGGGAACCTGCTTTAACGGGGGGTCGGGCTAGGTGATCTCCAGGGGTTCCTTCCAACCCCCTACAATTCTGTGATTATTTTGATACGTTAGGTTTTTTTTTTCTAATTTGTTTTTAATTCAGTGAAATTGCTCCCAACTTTTTATTTCTGAAACTCTATTTAAAACTGCTACTGAGTGCTACTACTGCTTTTTTTTTTTTTTTTTTGCCTAGGTCTGTTATGTGCACATATGTATTTAAATCTTTTCCCACTTTTTGAATAGCAGTTCTTCAAAACCTACAAAATCAGTCCAGAGCTGAAACAATGACTAGAGCAGAACATTTCTTATTTCCTGTCCCAGGGTCAAATTATAATAAAAATTGTTATTTGTTCTGGATTTCTTCAAGAACAGGTTTACTTTTAAATTAAAGGATGCCTCTGCTTTAATGAGGCAGAATCCAAACGAAATTCCATTTTCTACTTCAGCTATCCAGGTGGGAAACTTATTGTAGCATTCAGGGTTCATAACTTAACAAAAACGTAATGGCATAAGTGCAGCCCTGAGGAGAAGGATTTGGGGATGTCGGCTGATGAAAGATTCAACATGAGTTGGCATTGTGTGCTTGCAACCCAGAAAGCCACCCATATCCTGGGTTGCATCAAGAGAATTGTGAGCAGCAGATTGAGGGAGGTGATTCTGCCCCTCTACTCTGCTCTCATGAGACCCCAGCTGGAGTACTGCGTCCTGTTCTGGGGACCCCAGCACGAGAAGGACACGGAGCTGTTGGAGCGGGTCCGGAGGAGGGCCACAAAGATTATCAGAGTGCTGGAGCACCTCCCCTATGAGGACAGGCTGAAAGAGCCAGGGCTCTTCAGCCTGGAGGAGGCTCTGGGGGGGACCTTATAGCAGCCTTCCAGTACCCAAAGGTGGCCTACAGGAAAGCTGGGGAGGGACTTTTTAGAAGGCCAGGTAGCAACAGGATGAAGGGAAATGGTTTTAAATTGGAAGAGGGTAGATTTAGACTAGGTATTAGGAAGATATTACTGTGACGGTGGTGAGACACTGGAACAGGTTGCCCAGTGAGGTTGTAGATGCCCCCTCCCTGGAGGCATTCAAGGCCAGGCTGGACGGGGCTTTGAGCAATCTGGTCTAGTGGGAGGTGGCCCTGCCTATAGCAAGGGGGTTGGATGAGGTGATCTTAAAGGTCCCTTCCAACCCAAACCATTCTATCATTCAGGAGACAGCAGAATATTCTGATATGAAAATTGAATAAAGGAGAAAAAATGTAACATGATGCGCATCCTCTTTCTGAATATAAATAAATGATGGGACCTGTTACCAGTCTGTGAGGCTTCATTGTGCCACAGTTATTGACTTTTCCTGGCTGGAGGGGAAATAAAAGGATGTAGCTATAGGGAAAAAATATGGTAGGAACATGTGTGAATTATGTATGAGTTTTCCAAAAGTTCTGCACTGGTCTGGGTTACGGTAGCTTTTGCCTCTCTTCTTGCAGGAATGATGATGCATGCAGGAGCTACAAGTTCAAAAATGAAATAAATTTAAGTATATTAGTGTAATATTTTTAACAGTTAAAATACAGGAGGAGGCATGCAAGAATGAAACAACAAAATTAAATAATAGTCTAAAAATATGTGATGATCAGTCACGTATTTAATGTTGCCACAGGTTCTGCTAGAGTTGCTAGCTATGTAAGAATAAGAATTAGTGCTTTAGGGCCTGATTCTGTATGTGTTAAACTCTGAAACTAATGCCTCCCCTTTCTTTCCATGGAAACTACAACAAATGCAAAGAGCACAATAACTCTATTTGATAGAGCAAATTCTCAGCAACAAAACGCTATTTTTCAACACAGTCACCACCATTAGCTATGTGTTTTTGCCAGCCATGAGCAAGAACCTGCATGCCATGCTCAGAACAATCTGTGCCAGCAGAGGTGACCTACTGTTGCTGTCACCACTGCTGAAACATGCCATCTACCATCTCACTGTGTTCACATTCATTGTTTGCTCCACCAGCAACCTCCATTGCTCTTTGCATTCATCATAAAAATATAAACATAAAAATGTTTCTGTGGTGCAGTGTAAGTAGCCCACTGTCTGCTTGCTTTCTCTTGTCCTTGTTCAGTTTTTCCTGATGTTCACATTCAAGAAAACAGTTCTAACCCCAGATGAGACTGAACAAAACCTCCTCAAAACTGTAAAATACCAACTTTTCTGGTTGCACTGCAGTTTTCTTTTGATATTTAATACAGTTTTTTCTTGATCTTTTTCTTAATGAAATTTTGGAAAATGAGAACATTTTTAAAGAAAATCTAAATCTTTTTATTTCTGGAAAACAGTATTTTTTAAGAGGAGGAAAGGTCAGAAAGATTATATAGAAATAAAATTAGTCAGCTCTAGTGCTAGGATTTTGAGGGGATTTGGTCAGCCAGTTGGGTGACACATCTCAAAAAGTTGAAGCTCTGTGAGCATTTGAGCAAACAATTTCTTTTTTTTTTTTTTTGTTTTTATTATAACTATCTAGCTAAAAGAGACTGAAAATGCTTAAACATGGCAACAGTGGGATTTTTAATGATAAAAGGATCTGTTAAAAATGCAGCCTAGTGTTGCAGTATGCTAGATACATCAGCAACAATGCAAATTTCATGATGTGCTTCCTGCGATATAGAAGATAAACTCTCCTTTATCATTGCATATGGGGTTCGTGCATACCTTTGACCTTTAAGGTCTTGCTAATCAATTCTCATCCATCAGGGTATACAGAAATTGCTGTATGACTTGCTAGAGAGAGAAAATTCTCCTCTCATTATACACAGTACAAAAGGTTTCTCTCCCCCTGAAGCATAAAGGTACTGCTGGAGGCAAGGTACTGAACTAGATGTACGAGTGTTCTTGATCTGTTTTGGCATGTCCTATAACGCCAAAATGAAGATACTGAGAGTCATCCCTGGGTTCCAGCGTCACGTTAGGTCGCAACAGTAAGTGGTGTCTAATTTGACAATTCTGCAGCTATTGCTGTTAGAGCAGTTCTGTGCTTGGAAAATTTGTGAAAGCCAGGGGAACTATAACAGTAAAATGCTAGAAAAAGCTGTTGCTGAATTATATCAGTTGAGGAGCATTTTGTTTGCAAGCAGACGAATGCTTAACTTTGAGTGCAGAACACCTCTTGGTGCCCACGGGAAAGCCCAATAACTGCAATAATGTGGCTGAGGGCATTTGACTCTGCAGAACACCAACTGCCCCTGCAGGGTGAGGAACATCATTCCAGCACTTATGGAGTGTGATGTTAAGAGAAATTTAGAACATTGTGAATGTGATTGTAATATGATGTCCTTTGCATGACACGCGGAGCTTAGCATCTTCGACCTCAGTGATATGTATTGCTTTTGCATATTGTGCTTCATCTGAGGAGAAAAAACAAATGCCAAAACAAAATTGTTCTAAATCTACAAATTTCTAGCACATAGTCAGTCAGTCTGCATCATTATTCCTGAAGAATTCCTTGATCTGTTCGTTCACAATTTTTGCAGATGTTTGAGTGCAAGCAACACAGTGTAATGAAGCAAATGGGTTGGAAGTGTCACAGTGCCCAATTATACAACTCACTGAGTGTCTATGAGGCTGAACAATGGAAACTACCAGGCATGCTTTCCTCATTTAACTTCGTTTAAACTATTCTTGGCATCCAACTTGCATTAATGCGATAACTTCTGTGTAGCAATTAACAAACTGTAGCAATCTGAGACATTTGTATTGGCATGCTGGGGGAGGGTGATGGGATGGACAGTTAGCTGCTTGGCTCATTCCCTGGAGAACATCTGAATTTAGAGGAAAAGATGCAATTTTTTCTTTGCTCAAATCTAAAAAGGAAAAAAAAAAGAACTAAATAGATGTTGTTTATTCCTCTCAAAAGAATCAAAATACTTGTCAAATCCAATGCTATGAGAAAGATGGCTAAGGGGAGGTGGATGCCGTTGTCAGAGAGAGATTAGAAGTGAACAGGAAAAAGATAAGAATAAAGTAGAAGAAGGCCAAAAAGCTCAAAATATTAGGAAAAGCATAGCTGAAGTAGAATATGAATCTGGACCATTGGAGTGTGGAGAGTCAGGAGGGTGAAAGAGCTGGTCCTGGGCTGTGTACTAATGAATATTTTGAAAGAACAAAATTTCTCTTCAGTTCTAAGAGCCCAAGCAAGGCCTTTCTTCCCAAATCTTGTTCTCATTGACTTATATTTAAGTTTTCTTTGAGTAGAGATTGCAGATTTGAACCTCTCTTCTTTAAATACATGCATTTTTTATATATGCAAAATGTCACTTGACTGTAAATTACTTTAATCTACACTTTCTCTGCTGTCTAAGTGGTAGAATATAAAGTGGCCTGAGACACACATTATGCAGAATTCTCTCTGATTGTTAATAACTGCCTGTCCACTCTCCTACAGTTCTATGGCTTAAAAATAATACTCAGCTGTTCTGGAACAGCATGCTGTTGGGAAGGGGTGAGGGCAGAATCTTTCATAACCTCTGAGTGGAAACAGTAGTTGCTGATCTGTTGGCACAGGAATTACCAAAGCCTATTATTATTCTATAAAAAGTAAATTGTTATTACCATATGTGCAGACCTCAGTTTGGCAGTGCAGAATAAGAATTGCTGTTTCCTGACAGTGTGGGATTGTTGTATCTGCATTGTGTGTGTCAAGCAAAGAAGCTACTTAGGGATGAGAAAAACACTCATGAAAAGATGACTGCCTACTGTGCATAACTACAGGGACTCTTCCAGTGTGTGTGACTTCCAAAATTCCTATCAGTTGTACAGCATCTCCCTTACTTCTAGGTAGTGGAGAGCAGTAGATCATAGAGTCATAAAATATCCCAAGCTGGAAGAGACCCACGAGGATCCTTAAGTCCAACACAGATAACTGTGCATGTTGGAAGAGTGCTTTTAGTAATTGTGGGGCCAAGCCCTGAATGCTCACTCTTGTTTAAATAGATTTCTTCACATAGGAAGCTAGAACAAGTGAAAGTGCTGAGCATTCAACTTTCCTAGCTTCAGGAAAATATTAAATGTCATTTTAAAAAACAAAATAATGCAGAAACTATGTATGTGTGTGATTTTGCTTAAGACAAGGCTGAAAACCCAAACTGAGCTCTGTGCTAAAGCAACAGCTGTTGTCTTCATGTAGACTAATAGTATGACTTGGCAATTCCTGTTAGATCGCTCAATACCTTTTTTGTATGTCAAACAAACTCCCACTTTGCATGAATAATTGTTAGTTGTAGGCTTACGTAATTGGATCTTAAGTCACCTGATAAACCTGGATGGTTTCTTCTTTGTAAAATATGCTCAAATTTTCTAGAGGTGTTTCTGGAAGTTGTAAAACAATGTATGCATAGCTTCTCAAGGATAAAAGCATGCAGTGCCCATAATCTGCTCTTGAATAGTGCTGCAGCATTATCACTTTGTGGGATGTGTCACAGCTTTCGTGCAGAATTTGTATGTCATGCTACATCTTAGGATGTTTAAGAGTAATTGCTTAATTCTGCAACTTGTCCTTATACTGGTATGGGGTGGGTTCGCTTCACTGCCTTCTCAAATCAAATATATTTTAAGTGTGAGGAAATGGCTCTTTATGCTCACATACTGTATGGAGTGCTTAATCATTCGTAGCTGAAAATTAGCTGAGTGTGATTATTCACCAAGGTACATTAACAGCAGCCAGTGTTTTACTGCACTCCCAGAAGAGATAAAATACTGGTCCAAAATGTATGCAAAGCTTTTACAGTCTTCTGGGGGGGTAAATACCTGCTGGAAATTGACTAAGTATTGCTGCTTGCAATCTTACTGATACTGAAAGTCTTGTTTTCAAAGCTACTGTACTAACCTGAAGGATGAAAATGTTTCTTGGACGGGCAATCTCTGGCAATCTCTTACCTTTTCCATGACCTTCCTGTCACCAGGTTGTGCGCTGGGCTGGTAGAGGGCAAACACTGCAGACTTACTCCTTGGGGAGGAAAAGTGATTGAGCTTGTGATGTTGTCTTCTCTTTATTCCTCATCAGAACAAAAGTTAATTATTGCTGCAAACCATGCTCAGGTCTGCTTGCATGTTCTGCTGCATTCTTCTCTGCTGCTTTGCTGCAAATATAAAACCTCAGAGATAACGCTGTGATGACACCAAACACTGATCTAGTTGATGCTTATGTGTTTTCAGAGACAGAGCTGGTCTGCGAGAAGCTGAAAAGACATTAATGTTACAATCACACTTATTTTTTTGTAGTTACAAGGAAAGATCAAAGAAAAGAAGGCCGTAAAGTAGTGGCCATTCAGTCCATCTACCTGCCCTAAAACAGTACAGATACAGCTGAGAGATTCCAGGCAGGTGTCTATAAAGCTTTTCTTAAAAGGCTTAAACAGGGGCAATTCCATGATCTCTGCAAACTGATTCTTTCAGAGATCAACTATTGCCAATGCTAGAAAGTGCTTCCTAAGTCTAACCTCAGTCTCCCCTGCAACAATTTCAGCCTAATACTGCATTTTCTACTATTCAAAACAAAGCAAAACATGGAAAAGGGCTTATTTCCTTTCTCTTTATAGCAAGCTTTTTCTGTATTTAAAGATTGTTATCATATCTCCCCTTCAGGTGCTTTTATTTTAAGACTAAAAAACTCTGCTTCTCCCCATCTTTCCTCCAGGGATAGGTTCTGAGACCTCTGGTGAGAATTCTTTTCATCTGAACTCCTTCCAGTTGGCCTGCATTGTTCTTGCATTAGGTACAGTGCCCAACCTTGGCTGTAGTGCTCCAGCTGCAGGAGCCTTATCACTTCTTAGAGAAACAGAAGTTTTACTTCATCTGTTTTATGAACTGCATTCCTGTTTATATATCCAGCTTTGATATTTGCTTTCTCTACAAAGCAAAGTATTCTTGACTTCTGTTAGTTTGTGATCCGTTAAGTTTCCCAAATCCTTCTCTCAAGTCCCACTGCCTCTCCAGTTTCTTCCTGCCTTATGTCTTTTGTCAGGTGCACAGATGTATATATGTATATGCAGTTGACATATTTCAGTGTGCTACTTCATACTTCTTGAAGTGCATCCTCATTTTCTCAGACAGTTTTTCCTCTCTCTCAAGATTGTTCAGAGTTCTAAATATCTCCTCTGAAGGATCTGTTGTACTTTCCCAGCTCCATACTTTCTTTAGACCCGGTGCTTTATTCCTCATCACACTAAGTTATTAATGAAAATGTTGAAAAGTCCCAGAATGAAAGCAGATTCCTGCACTTAATCCAGATTTTCTGTTTGACAGTGAACTGCTGTTTCCATAATTTTTCAAACAGTCATGCACTAAACTGAACAGTTTCACCTAAAGCTTATTTGATTGCCTTATGAGAACATTGTGAAGCAGTATCAAAATCCTTAATAAAGTCATGAACTATGACAGCTCGTTTTTCCACTCTCCATTAATCTAACATTGGAATGGAATTGTTTGAGTTTTTCTTGAATACGTTATGTGAGTTGTTTATGTTTATCACTTTTCTTGTATATTTAACTACTGCTCACAAATAGTTTCATTTCTTGAAATATCTTTGTGGAATTTGAAGTTACATTGATAAACCTGTAAGTAAGCTCAAGTTATTTGAAAAAATGAAGCAAATTTTACCAAGGTTTCCTTCATATGTTTATCTGAAATACACATATGCATTTGTCCTCACATCTGCTTGCATCTTCTTGCTGTGGATGTTTGTTGACAACAGGATCTGTGCTTAACTTGTGCCTGGTTTCCAGTCCCAAATTTCAATGGTCTCATCAGCTAGCTATGAAATTTGGACTGGCTGGCTGTCCTGCATCTCTGGCCTTTTATTGAACCTAGTTGTTTCAGATTTCAGAGAATTATTATTATTATTTTTTTTTTTTTCAGTGCTGTGAGATAATATGCTTTTTCTCCTCAATTAGGCAAGAGAACTTCTGTTCAGCCTTACTGGGATGAGGAAAGGTATACAGTTACTGCAGGCAGGTCTATGCTTAATCTTGTGAATCTGTGTTATGTATTCTGCCCTGGTTTTGCACTTTAGAAATGTGTGGTAGTGACTGAATGATTGAAGCTTTTAAATCTACATCTTATTTTGCAAGATCCCTAATGTGTCAGCATCTAGCTATGCAGAGACTTTCTCCTGCAGATTTATTCTCCTGGTAATATAGCTGTCACTTCAACAACACTCTAGACTTCTAGCATTTTTTTCACTGTCTTCCTTTGGTGTCCTTATTTGTACCAAATGATTGTACTCTATTTCTACTGATGAGCAAAGCCTAGCCGAGATGTAACTCTATGATGTAACTCAGCCTGTGTCTCACCCCCTCTTCTCACTGCTTCAGAATCACATGAGCAAAACAGCAACGTAGTAGCAGACTCAGATTTCCAGTTCTAATCAGGAGCAGTGACTGTGTGAGATCTGTGGCTCTAAGTTTTGACAGACTTTCTCAGAAGTGTTTCCTTTCTGTTCTAGTTTTTTTCTTTTTCCTTTTTCCAGATTAACTGACTTATCTTTCATGTTTTATAGGGGTAGGTGGTAACAATGCCTACTTTTGAACTCTCGAAAGCTTTCCATTATGAAAGATGCTTGCAGTCTTTCCGTTGAGCAGTTCCTGTCTCATTTGCAGTTGGTCAATGCTATGCAGCATGAAGGATACTTTTTAGCTAAGGAAACACCCCTTCTTGTTGTTTTAATTCCACAGAACATACAACATCTCCTGTGAGAAGAATAAAATACTAAAAATTGCCACTTCATTTTCTTGCCTTGTGTGCTCCAGAAAAAGTGTTGGTAATACATAATTTCATGTATGCAGTTCAAACCAGGCTCTTACTTGTGCTACAAATGCAAAGATGGATGAAGGACTGAGTCCCAGGAAGGCAGTGGGGAGTTACGGGTTATGGGTAAGTTAGGGGAACATAAGGAAAAAATAACTTCCAGTTTTCCTGTGAGCAGTTAGGTACTGCTTCCAGCACAGGTTTCCAGCAGCCTGTTGATCATCTTCCTCTCAGTGTACCAGTTAAGGGCTAGAGTTTTTTTTGGTGTTGGTGAGAGGACCTGGCTCCTCCAATCATTCCTTGTTTTGGGGAAAACTCATACCAAGCAGGAACATCGAGGCTGGCACCTAAAAGCTGCCACTACTTTTAATGGAAGCCTTGACTAAAATCTACTGTTGTATGGTATTATGGAGACAGGGTTTTCTGGTGATAATTCTTACCCTTTTGTATTACCCTGTTAGCAAAGCAATATGCACTTCTAGTATGTGCTTGCAGGAATGAACTTTATACAAGTAAGTCTCCAAGTAGTCCAAAGCTGAACTCTGAATTCAGCCAGGTAGTCCAGTTCTGAAGATAATGGTTGCTGAATCAACATTTTGGACATCAGGTCTATTGTCAGATCAAGTGTAGCAAAAAACCAATTTTTTTCATTTAACTTGTTTCCCATTTGGGATGGGAACAACATGTTGAAATAGCCACACTTCATGGTAATGTGTTTTGGGAAACTTCTGGAGCCAACAGAGCTAGCAGTAGTCTCTAAGCTCTGTCTCCCTGCACTGCTGGAGAGGACCATTAGGACTTAAGGAGCTGTCACCTATGCAATTTCAGGGGGGAAAGGGGAATTAAAATGTTAATGACATTATTTAAAATGTCTTTACTATGGAAAACTTCAGAGCATCTATTATTTGGAAATTTTAACAGTGAAAAAATTCTGCAGAAGAAAAAAAGTCTATATCTTAACCTGATCTATTGGTTAAATATGGATTTTCTGGTTCAAGACACTGTTCTTTGTTGTTGATGCTGCTCTGCTATGGGTTAAGAAATACAACAGTAGTTAACATAGATGCACTCTGAAAACTTGCTTGTGCATCAATACTGTTACTATCTATATATCTTTCTGTCTGTTTTCAAGCAGGAGGCCAAAATAAATGCTGAGGCAATACCTTGCATAGTAAACTGCTGTAACTAATGAAATTAGGCTTACACCACTTTATTTTACAAAATCTGTTGGCCTCTGTTTTGTCATGCTCTTGACAATGCCCCTCTGTTTTTTGGGGCAATGTGCAGTGTACAACCCAACACAGCTGTTGACATTTTTGTCTCAACTTGTCCAGTGTTCCTGTTTCTTTGAATTTCCTTGCACTTTTACTTACACGATAAATGCAGCTTTCTTTTCTTCTTGAATCAGACACAACTATTTCCCCATGACTATAAACCTGAAGAAACATCCTAAAAGCTAGATATATACATGTCTATTTCACATTTATTGTGGATGTAAAACACTGTACGAAGAATATAAGCTGCTGCCAGGCATGTAGCCACAAGATGGGTGTTTTTCTCGCATATGTATCCATTTCTTTTAATAATGAATAATGGGCTTTATATTTAAAAGTGACATTTCTATGAATGTGCTAGATTGTGCTATATTTCTTTCACATGAGTATATTCCCATCATGGCAAACTTCTCACAGAGCTTGCCCTGGGGGGTTCTGTTTAAAGTAAAGTACTTTAATGAAAAAGAGCTGGTGAAATTTGTCAGCCTCTTCCAGCATGATTGCACTTTGGTTGTGGTTTAAAAAAATCTTTACCCGATTTATGATCTTCACACTTATTCTGATTTCCCTCTTCATTTTGAAAAGGAAAAAGATATACGTGCACAAATTACTGGAAGCCCTAAAACTGCCTTGGACCCTTTACATGAATAGTCTCATTGAAGTCAATGAGTAACAGAGGTAGACTTCAGCCATGTGCAACTTTCAAGCTTAGGCTGTAGGGCAGATTTCAGATAATACAAACAATTTGCAATTATACACCTTGCATAAAGCTTTCAAAGCCAAAGATATGTTTTAATGATTTAATAGCTAATGAGAAATGGATGACTTTGATACATCCTGGCCAGTAAATGGTTTTGAAACTTATCAGCCTTAGCGCAATGAAGTCCAGAATGGGCAAGTGACTGAAGCACAACTCTTGTAAGACTAATGACAAGAAAGTGGTTGCAGGTTTTAATTCTGTTTTCCTTTGTAGAAATTAAAATCCTCTAGTGCTGGGTAGATGGACATGGTGAACCATATGGCAGAGGAATTCTGTAACACATAACATTTCTGGTTACTTGCTTCATCTCTACACTCCCATGGAGTGTAGAGAAAACTTACTGAAAAGTAAAGTTAATTGCTGAAAGGTCATCTCTTCTTTACCAGATGTGCTGAAGCAGTAGGGGGCTGCAGTACTGAAGAGTGAGGAAATATTTAAAGAGGACGGTTCAGGCCTAGTGTTACTTCTGCTGAGGCAGACCTAATCAGCCCGGGAGGCACACTACTAAGGTGGAGGCCAGGTGGCACACTACTAAGGTGTGCTGGATCCTACCTAGGGAGATAGGCCAATCTGTGGGGCAGCAGCTCTGCTGCCTATGGCCCAGGCCGTAGGAAGTAGTGACGAGGGACAAAAACACGGGGCTGCTTAGGCAGGAGCCTATCTCTGTCCTGAGCCAGTAGCACAGGGAGCTGGGAACCAATGGAATGTAACTTACAGGTGACAAGTTCAGGGCATGGGACACTGTTTTGGAAAAAAAAAACAAACAAAAAACTTTCTAGCTGCTGGCACTGTAACGTATTTCTGTATATGAAAGAGTTAGTAGCTATATACAAGCCTGCATTCAGGTCATTTTCAAATCCATGTGAGTGTGCGTGTCTTGTAATTATCTTGATGGATTATGACAGATCTAAAGTCAATAAAGTAATCAGGAACGATAATTTTTGAAAGTGTATGATCTCTTATGAATGCTGGTGGAAATCTGAGGTTAGGAAGAGTATATACATATATACCCAAACACCAGCAAGGAGAAATCTGAAGTGGTGGTATTCCCTCAGACTTACTGAGGCAAACAGGGCTACATATCAGATTCACATCTGCAAAAGGTAACTGGGTGAGCCTAGGTAGGACCTGCAGATCCAATCATCCTTACTGGCACAGAAAAAATAAAAATGAAGATACTGATCCTCAGCATGGCCTCAGCATTTGATTTCTTATTTTTCTGAACCAAAGATCAGAGTCTGTTTTCCATCGGCAGGCCTTGAGTTGTTGCTCAACAGCTGTCTCGGATATTTGGCAACAACATACTGTGTCCCAAATACTTGGCTGCAGAACTAACGGTTGGCCTCTCTTTCTTACTCCATACTGTTCTAGACAAGCAAGCATTTCCTCTGGAGCCTGGACTTGTTTCTGTGTAGAGATGCCCAAAATTTCAACAAGCAGCTCTATATGGTCTTGATCAAATGGTTCAGCATGGAAACAAGTTTTTAGAGGTTATTAAGTGAAGATGAAATCTATAGGAACTCTGTAGGAAGTCTACAGAGATGTCTCTTCAGTTAGGAGGAGAATTCTTTCAATGTAAGAGCGGGATGTCTTCAGGCTGATAGTCCCATCTTTCCTATTTAATCTGTAAGAACTTAAAATTGAAATTTGAAAGTCAAATTTCAACTCCCATCAGAAGTTACCCTGAAGGAGTAAATGAGGTCAGAAATGGCTATCATTTTATTATTAGAGTGTATTATAGTGATGGATAGCAGTAAAATAAGCGGTGTGTGATCTTCAGAGGCATCTGTGCCTCTTTCTAGTACCTTTGTGTTGTTTGAGTTTGATTTGTCTCTTCAGACACATTCTCAGCTTGTTCAGAAGACACTTTATCATAGCGTGATTCCTTTTATTTCTTCCTGCTGTGTGATGTCCACGGCAGTTTATCCCATTACCAATTTTGGGGTGTTTTAATGGGTAAAAATTGCTACTGCTACTCCATACGAGGACTGACTGGCCCTCATTTCTAGACTAGCTGGTTTTGTAAATTGCATGTAAATATTAGTGGAGCTCTCTGGAAGTTTTTGAGTTGTAAATAACGTACAAACTGAGTTATTTTGTAATAGAAATGTGACTAATGCTTGTTTTGCATATTTCAAGATGATTACAAAGTTTGAAACTTGGTTGAGTAGAATTTAGTACATAATATTCTGCAGAGTTTGTTCTCATTTTACATTTAATCAATTGATTTTTCTAAAATGGATTCTCTTTGAAATTTTATGCTTGTACCAATGTATAGGCTTCACGATTGCTCTGTTGCATTACCAAGTGCAGTATACATTGAAATCACTTTATGAGAAAACTTTGCATAATCTACTCATACAAACTAATTAAATGTCAGGTCATTGTAATACTGAGCTCAAATTAACACCATGGGTCACTAGAAATAGCAATTAGTAATTCATGTGTAATCCAGTTTAATTCAAATTAAGAAAAAGAATGTCGACTCAGAGTTTTGTTCCTAATTGCCAGTTTTTATAATTTTGTACAGGTTTATGAGGACACCTCTTAAAAATACAGTTTCAGAATAGGGTTTTAATTTAATTTATTCTTCTCAAGCATGGCTCTTAAGCTGTTCTAACTGATGGCCATATGAACGACTTATACTTAGAAATTAATTAACTTTAAAACATGTAAATATCATAGATGTGTTAATCCTTCACTAACTACACTGTTATTTTACTGATGGGTATTTAATGTTATGAAGGAACTCTCTATTCAGCTTTCACAAGCAGAAGAAATAGAAGTGGCTGGTTGTTAGGTAAACTATGCAATTCTTGTCTTGCTGTAGTAAGCTATAAAAAATGTGAGTACAACAGTATAAAGGCATGGAGGTTACTGCAGTTTGCCTTGTGCATGGCAAAGGAGAAGATAGGAGAGCACTTCCTTTCATCAGAAACACTGCATGAGTAGGGCAGAGGCTCTGTTATTCAGGACATCCTGTTCATCCCCTGGTTTGTATTGCCTGTATTTACAACAGGATGCCTGGTCTTGCCCTGCCACGTGTAATATCGCTCCTTCAACCAAGGATTTAGCAGTTGCAGTCAGTGCACCCTTCCTACTCAGTTGTACTGTAAACGTATGACAGCCAGAGTATAACTTCTACTGCTGCTATGGCTTTTTATTTGGTTAGAACTCTAGATAAGATGAGTGTACTCAACATTAAGTACCATCAGCTTGCTCTCTATATAGTCTTAGTAGGCCTTTTCCTTTAATTTTCCTAGATATATTTGTAGTTGGGGTTCTTACCATTTGCCTTTCTTTGGTTAAAGTCTCATTAGACTTCTATCATATTTCAAACCAAATAGAATATCCTGACTAAAATGTCAAGTGACATTCTTATAATGGCTTTGTCTGAAAGAAGCCGAAATACTGATTCTAATTTGTTTATATGGCATTTGAAAGGTCGTAGGTGATTTAGAGATAAGTATAAAGACAAACAATCATTCTGTTCTCATGCAGTAGTCAGACCATATCAGCTTCACCAGAAGACTATTAGTTGATGCAAGCAGTGTCAGAGCTGGATTAAAAGTCACAATGTGAAGGTAACTACTGGTTCCTAACCTGCTCTTGAGTACACACTGCAATTGCACAAAAACTCTCACCAGTTTCACTGAGTGTTGTATATGTGACCTGTTGTGTGTTGCCTTTTCAGTAAAGGGGTCTATTAAAATCACTTTGAAATCCATTCAAGGTGAAAGGAGCAGCATATTTCAGTTTTATTGTGATGAATCTCAGATTTACACATCTAACTTTAGTTGCCAATTTGGAAAATGTTTCCCTTCTTTTTTCTCTCAACAAAGTGAACATTTGAATTCAAATGCACAACTGGCAAAGCCCAGAACTGCCAAATTGAGGATGACAGGTATACCCCACCGTGCATAGAGATGTTCATTTCAGAGAGGTGTTTTTGGATATGAATTTAGTGTTCAACAAGGGCATGATTTCTTTGTAACATTCCTGTCATATTCACTTTGTCATACCATAATTTCTGAGCATTCACAAATAAGTGGTTATCCCCAAAATTGCTCGCACTCCACTTATTAGTCTGTGCAGTACAGCTGTGTGTTAGTAACCTATAATACTGCAACATACTGGAAACGTGAACTGCAGAATCAAATACACATAGAGATTAATCATGTACTGCGCTAATCAATTTTTCATATTTAATTAAAGAAAGTGTTTTTCTTTGGAAAGTTGCCGTGAGAGCTGCAGAATTTCCATTCCAATCCCAGCGGACTGGTACCAAACCCAACAAACCTCACTGTGTGGTATGCAGGGCTGGTGAGCATCAGAGGGAGCTGCTCAGTTTTCCTCAGAGTATGGGGAAGGCTGAGATACGTCTCTTATTTCCTAGACAGATGATTTAGTAAATATCGCACATGGCTGTATAATTTTACATCAGCTGTGAGAACTTGGTCTTGTGTTTTGGAGGGAAAAGGAAAATTTTAAGAAGAGAGAAAGACAGAGTTATGAAGAACCTGGAGAAGGAAAACTGGCACACTACTGAAGCAGTCCTTGCTGAAATATTTAAGTACTACTATGCTCTTTGCCGTCATTACAAAAAGGCAGTTAATTATTCTGACTTCATTAAGGCATCATCCATTGTACAACCACTAGAGCAAGTGTGCAAGTGTGCTGTTCATTTTGTTTTCTCTCCTCAGAGCTGAAATTCAGCATTATTTATTAAACAGGGAAGCCAATGAGAAATTTGAAGAACATCTCTGAAAATAAAGCTCTTTTGGAGTAACCATTGCTCAGTGGAGTCAAAGGTTAGTTTGGGCAATCCAGGGAGGACAGAATCTCAAACAGGAGTTTTCTGTCGTGATGTATGTTACCGATCATGTTATCAACTCCTTTACAATTGATACTGACAGAAAACTCTGGCTGGTTTAGAGTGCTTTGGGTTTGGTTTCTAGATAGTCGTAGTTCCTGCCTGCCCTGCGGCAACTGCAGAAGTTCCCCTTTCTCTTGCCTTGTTAGCTCAGGTACTGTTAACAGCAAAACTGCAGCCACACACCACTAGGCATAGGCAGGAAAAACACAGGTTGCCCATTCAAGGAACACTAGCCACAGATGTCAGAAATCACGTGGCAACTCCCCTTCCCCCCAAAATCACACAAAGATGTTTACTTTTAAGATAAATACATATTTTAAGATACATCTGTATTTACTAGTGAGTTTGACTCATTTGGTTTTCTACTCATTATGGCTTAAATGTTAGCTTTTCCTTAAAAAAATCATGCTGGAGTATGATTTCTTTTCTTTCATCTTCTTCTTTATTTTTTTTTCAGAAGAGAGATCAAATGGTAAAAGAAGTAGATAGAAGTTATCATTATCCATCTTCAGAAGGAAACCATGTCTCCTCGTGGACATTTAAATGTTTGGAGGTCTGTAGCTATGTAAGAAGTCTAGTGAAAAGAAACACAAGGTCACTGATCCTGAGCCACACCACCAGTCTGCTCTACCCACCTTGCAAGGTGACATCTGCAAAAGCAGTATGGTGTACCTTGTGGTCTCTGTGGGTGCATTTAGAAAGCAGACACTTATAACCATGCAAAAATAAAGCCAAAATTGGTATTTTCTGAGCATGGGTCCATATGGATTTACTGCTGCTGACAGAACTAGCACGCTGCCTTTTCAGACTATTCTGAGGGTGGAAGGGTCTGTTGCTATATACAGAAACACTAGTGAATACTACTCTATTAGTATAATAATACTGATTGATAGAAATATCCATTGCCTTTTGTGGCCAGCCGGAGGAGTTGCCTTTGTGCAGACCAGAACTACCTCTGTGCCCATGGAAACAGCAGCCACTGAAAAGCAAAACTGCCAGATTCTTGTGCACATTAGTAGAAATATAGAGAGAATGAGATCGTGGTTGAAATAAATCCCTTACCTTTTTACATTCCTCCTGTTCACTTCAGTAGCTGCAGAACAGAGAACTCTGCATTCAACTTAATTCTACATCTGTTGCCTTATTTCTGCCCCTGTAGCTCTGAGGCATTGGGCTCAAATGTTTCCCAGAGCTCCTGGTAGGGTACTGCGTTTCCAAATATGCTTTATGGAAACTTTACTTATAACCACAAAATCCTATATGTTGGCTGGTGGACTCTGGGCACGTAGCCTGCCCCAGCAAAGGAAACTTCAGGTTGCTTAGGTATGAGGGGTGAAGCCATACTGCATGGAAAAAAGATGCTGAAAATGCTTCCTTTCTTGGCAAGCAGCATTACTGCTTGTCTTTGCTCCTAAAAAAGTGGTTCACTTAGACTGCCCTGCTTTGTTTTCATAAATGTGATCTATTGAAGTAATGATAAGCCAAGCAGGCTCTAAGGATCCTGGCACCATCAGGCTCTTTAGAATTCATTGTACCAGGGGAGAACATCTGCGGTCTGAAACCTCGGGGGTTTGGAAGGGGAGGCTGTTCTGTGTCTTTAACTGGCAATGAACTATTTTTAAATGTCCTTCTTATTTGTTAACACTGAATGATGGCAATAAAACGGAAAACATGGTATCATATAGTTTTAAGAGAGTAGGCCATTTCTCCAAAAATCTTTTTCTTAAGTTGAATCAAAAACAAACCCATAAGTTTTTTGAGCTTCATCCCTGAGTCAATCTCATCAATGACTGACATTTCTAATGGTCCAGATATACCCTTGCGTTGAGGCCCAAAGTCCTGAATGTGTGCTGAAATTGTTAGAGATTCAGAGAAGCTCATCACCGTGCTGTCTGCCCTAAGTATGTGGCAGTGGGCAGCCTTTCATTATATGCTCCACCAGGGAAAAATCACACATCTCCTCCCAGTGACTGACACGAGGCAGTGGATTCTCATCGCTTTCTGCTCTCCATCACCCTGCCTCAGCCCATCAGCTAACTGACAGATGGTACATGGTCCTGATGTATAGGCACTGGGAGATTAAAGAACAACTCTACAGCAAAATAAACCCATAGGACACAAGTAGCTTTTAAAATGACCTCAGGAGCTGTGTCAGTCAGTGCACAGTATGGGATTTTTTCAGTTAGGAATTGCAATTGAGGATTGTGTGTATTTTCTAAGCTATAAAGTGCCCTACTGCCAACAGTTTGCCTGGCTGTTCCTTCCTGAGCAGAAGGAAGCAGCTGGATCGAGGGTTCCCTGTGTCATAAGCAGAGGTTATAAATCTATATTTACAGCTATGTATCTATCTACTTGTCTGCGCTGAATGTCTCCCTTTAAAACTACAGTGGCTAAGTTTTGTGTAAAGCGGAGCAGAATTCTCCTGTGATGTTGATTACAACACACACTGTGTGCATTTATTTCCAGGGGACGATGATTTAAAAAGTTGTTGAAGCAGAGAGCAGCACGCAGACCTTGATATAGTTTAATGTCAAATCACATTTGTCAAAAGTGCAGATAAGGGAGCCTCACTCCAAGTGGTTCCTGTAGCAAAAAATGAAGAAAAACTTGACCCTGGACTCTGCACCTGCTGATCTCAGCATGGGAGTTTTACTTGCAAGAGAGTGGTGGGATCAATCCTTTAATATGAAGGGCTTTGCCAGAGTCTGCCTTTCATGCCCTTCCTTCTCACCCCAAGGGTGAGAATTTTTTGCCAAAGATTTTCTTTTTCAAGTAGAGATGAGCGGTTTGGGTTTTGTGAGCTTTTAAAAGCCTGAAGCAGAAGCCCACAGTGTAGCTTGGTCAGTATTGTAGCGTGGTGATGCACAAAACTGGAGCGCATGCACTTTGCTGGTGAGTAGGAAACCACCAAAGTGTTTCACCTGGACAGTTTCCTTAACAGGCATTAAATTAAGTGACTTTTCTCTTAATTTGAGGATGGCTGATTTGTTGTAACACCCAAACATATATATATTTGGAAGAAATAAGTTTTTTGTCAGAGGGTTGGTTCTGTGCTTTTTACATGCAAAATCATTTGCAGGATCACTGCTGCGTGTGTGACATGGGTCTTAAGTAAGAGATATTTGACCATGTCTAATGTAGGCAACGGGGAGAAAAGAGCTGAAATCAATGTGTTCACAGGTGAAATCTCAGGTGTTCACAGGATATTGCACCATGCTTATCCGTGTGCTTGGCTTAAAACCAAATCAGCCTTTTAATTGCTCTGGAGTGATTTACTTTCAACAGAAAAACCTGATGAGTTTTTAGACCATCAAAGTAATAATGACTCCTTTGGAATTCCCTATTTTAAATTTGGACTTTATTTAATTAGCTATTTACTGTAGACAGTGTAGCACAAGGCAGTTGTGAATGGTGAGAGAAAAAGATCTTTTGCAGCAGCTGATGGAACAGAGAGAATTCTCTGTAGCTATAGGAGGAAAAGCTGAAGAAGCTTTGGTGAGGAAATTAAAAACTGGCCAAGGCCACTTTCTGTATTGACTGTTCTGTCAGCAGCCAGTCCTCCGGTGTCACACCTATAAAGACCCGCCAGAGCACATTCAGGGAAGCTGCACCTTCTTAGGAATTAGAGACAACAGTTTGCCTCCCACGCCCCTTCTCAAGGGAGGCCCTGCCCTGCACGAGCAATGCTCGCTTGTGGCCTCCAAAACCTTCTCACCCCAACAGTTATGGAGGAGGGAAGACAGAGAGACATTCTTTTGCTGCGATCTGGTTCTGATCTTTCTATTCTGTGTAGGAATCAAGGCCTTGGTTCCTACAAAGAAGGACCAAGAATTGCTTAGACTAATTTATAAGCAACTGATGGCACTCTGGAATTGAAATAGGTGAGATGCCGTCCTTGCTGCAGAGAGTTGAACTATTAAAATGCATGAGAGTTCCTCTTTTGAGCCAAACTGGGAGCTGCAACTTTTCTCTGATGTCAGGCCTGGCAGCAGATTTTCACTTTCAATGGACACTAAGTACACTACAATGCTTCACTGGTTTTCCTTTGCTTTTCTGAAATCAGTTCTTGCCAGGTGCCTCTGCACTGGGACTGCCCGTAATTGCTCCAGCTTGAAACGCATGCCCATGGCTCAGCAAGGCTGGTGCCCAGGGGCTGCTCCTGCTGCAGAACGGGTTGGAAAGTGAGCTCAGGCAGTTTTCATAGCAGTTCATAGGCACAGGAAAACAGACTTAAACTGTTCTTTCTCTGTTTGTTCTAGCTGCTAGTGAACAGCAAATATTCAAAGAATCATAGAATGGCTTAGATGGGAAGGGACCATAAAGACCATCCAGTTCCAACCCCCCTGTTAGCGGAAGGGCTGCCATCCACTGGATTAGGCTGTCCAGGGCCCACCCAACCCAGCCTTGAACACCTCCAGGGATGGGGTATCCACAGCCTCTCTGGGCAGCTGATGCCAGTACTTCACTGCCCTCTGAGTAAAGTATTGGTGCTTACCATCTAACTGAAATCTCCCCTTTTTTAGTTTAAAGTTGTTGCAGAAAATCATACAGTGAAACACATGATTCCTAACACAGAACAGAAGGTACCATTATGGTGCTCTTCAGGATGTACAATTGTGAAAAAACAAGATTGTCTCTTTAGCCAAACCAAGACCAAACCTCAGCCCTTTAGGAAAAGATTTGCAGTAGCTGGTCAGAAGTGAAGCTGTGTTTCCTGGAGTTTCCATCAGGTTTCCTTTACTAAACAAGTGCTCTCCCTTTGAGTTGTGTGGGTGCTGTGCTTCAAGGCCATGGAGAAATGAACAGAAACCATAAGAGGGCCGTGTCCACTGGCATGAAGTGCTTGTGCTCCTGGCAGGCTCAGGTATGTTTTTCCCTTACATAAACACTCTGCTCTCCCCCATGCTCCTTACCTCAGTTTCCTGGTAGTAAAAGACCCATAAATTGTGCTGGTAAACAAGGCATCCTTGAGTACCGTGTTGGTGGCCAGGTGTGACCATGAGGGACTGCATGTGTGGTCGCCACATGAAAACATATCACTTCAAATAACTGCTAACATAATACTCTCACTGCAGCTGAAGGTTTGACAGCTTACTGGAGCCCCTTGCCTGCAGCCCCTGTGAGCTTGTTTGATAAGTGCCGCCACAGGCACCTTTCGCCTGCCTCTTAATTTCCTCCTCAGGAGACAAGGTGTGTGTGTGTGAGAGAGAGAGAAGGTGTCAGGATGGGCTATTTCCAACTTCAGTGCAATCATGAGCTGTGTGAAGCTTTCTGCAGGTTCTCGCCATGTGCCTTCGGGGAAGGAGTGCGAAGCGTGCGTGTGCACGTTCCCTCTGTGAGCAGAGCAGCTCCAAGCAGGGAGGGAGCAGCAGCTCTCCTGGAGGCAGGAAGGGCATTCCCAGTCTGCTGCGGTGCCCTGTGAAGCCAGAACTGGTAGCTACTCTGTACGAGGCTTATGCTGCATAGGGAAACGGCCCTCCCTCCAAAATTAGATGTGTGTTCTCAGGCAGTGCTGTGGTAACAGCAGGGTTTCTGTCTTCTGTTTCTGAGACACACACAAAAAGATTAATTAGAGGGAGTTTTAAAATCCTTACAAGCTTTTTTTTTTTCCCCCCTGTTATTTTATAGTGAGGATTTAGGAGCAAAATTGAAGCCTTTCCTGATGCATTGTTTTGTTCCCAGAAGTGGTGATTAGCAACCAAGATAAGTAGCAAGGGCTTTTCTACAGAGATGGTGTTCTTGGATGCAAGGCACAGTGATTCCCACGGCAGCACTGTCTGCTCAGTCCCCACTGCCCAGCGCTGAACTGAGACACCATTTTCATTGCATCCTTCCTAGCATATCAGAAATAGGAAGCTGGATGTTTTTATGCAGTAATCTGTGTGTAACAAGTAACTCCTTCCTTCTGGCGTTAAGCTATTTGCCTTTATTCAGCATAAAGCACTTCAGTAGGTTGCTGAATTACTATTAGCTCCCACTGGAGAGTACATGAAATGTATTCCTTGTGAAGCAAATTTGTAGCATGCTGTAAGCTCTGATGCAATATTTATGTTGTTCCACGTTCTACCGACAGATTTAAGCACAATATTGTAAACTGGCAGGAGACTGTTATGATCCAAACTCCCAATTATGTCAGTGTCTTAATTTTAAGTTCTGCTGCACGCAGCAATATATCCAGTTACGTTTTTATTGTATGATTCTTTTTCTAGAAAGCAGAGCTATTGGTGTTAGTAATCTTGGCTGAAATGCGTAGAGTTGTTGTTTCCCCCACTCAGAGTGCATCATGCATGGTTTTGGCTCTGTGATCTCAGTTATTTGTCCAAAAGTCTTGTTTTCCAGTGCAATGGCAGGCGGCATCTCTCTCGGTGGTGCTGTGTTATCTGTAACTCTTGCATTGATGTCCAACGTGGAGGTGTGTGTGAATACTGTATGGTGATGCAGATGTAAAAGACTTTTCATCATGATGCCTTCAGTTTTACGTCAGAGTAATTTTTATTTTGCGTAACACTGGCAGAAACAAGAAGCCACTTGCCCCTATTTCCCTGGTCCCCCTCTACAGAGAGCTCCATTAGAGCCAATGTACACTTGTGCGTCCTCTCTCCTAATAACTTATTCAGTTTTGCATTTAGTGCAGTGTTGATCTCCAGTAGGCTACCGTGGCCCACAGTCTGTAAACTTTACAGATGAGCAGTACCTATGAAACCATTCATTTTTCTAGAGGACTGAGCTCTTGTTGGAGCAAAAAAAAAAACTTTGAAAAGTTTGTTACATGCACGCGCAGCAATCTGAAGGAGTTTAATGGGTGGTTTTGTTGCCTGATAGCCAACTGAGTTTCTTGAAGATTGTGAGCCTTACGGGCATGTCTGTAGCTGCTGCTGAGAGCAGTTGCATGCTATTGTTGATGGTAGCTGTGAGACTGAGGGGTGTTTTATATGCTTGAACATAATTTATCTGGTATCTAAAGATAGGTCATCCCAAATGATTGGCCTCATCCTATAAGCAGATGAATTCCTCTAGAACTCGTTTTATCTTTATTCCACCACGTAAGAGGATTGGGCTTGTACCAAATCTTCAATCAGAAAGTACACTTAAGTTTTTAACTTAAAGCACAGACAGAAACTTTCACTTCAATCCTTAATGTTAAGAACATCCTTGAAAACTTAATTGCATCTGTGACAATGTGAGCCTACTCCACAGAAAGCATTTTATCACTTCAGTTCTCTATCAACACAAATTTATACATGCCAGTTAAATATTGAGGCTGAAATTTATCCCAGCTAACTGAGAAGTAGTAGCTTCCCTGTGTGGCCAAGGAAGAGCGATTTACCTAATCATGTCTCAAGTGGGCTGTTTCACCTCTGCCTCTCTCTCTCCACTGATTGCATCAGCTGCTCTCCTAACTTAAGTGCTTCAGTCCTGAAAGGTAAGGATGATTGTAGGCCTGAGGAAGGCTGCATTTTTCTGTTGATGAGTGTAGGTAAAATGTTAATAGTCCAACCAAATACTTTTCATTCCTCTATTTGTTGCTGTGGCTGTCTGTGAATGTCTCTCTTCCTTTTTGTTAATGAATACAGATGTGCAACTGCCTGCACCCATCTGGCTTTGTTCAATAAATGTGCAGACACAGACGTTTAAATCAAATATTGATAAATACAGCCTTTAATGTGTAAATTTGTGTTGTGAACAAAACCATGTCGGTCTGTTTTTTCATGGAGAGGCATTTCTTCTGTGGTGATACTTTTTTTGATTGCCATTGTATTCTGTCTACGGTGGCACATACATTGATGCTTGAGAGTTAGAGGATAGGAGCAGTTCCTGAAATGTGTTTGGGGAGAGAAATAACAAAGGTACAAGGAATTTTTTGGACATAATAATTCTCCCCATTTCTACAGCAAATTCCTCCTCATCATCCAAACATCTTGCTAGCAGTTAGACTTACTGTGCAAGGTCCTAACTGGTCCCAGGTAACATCTATAGGAGTGCCAGACAGAAGGGTGTTAAAAGGTGCAACTGCACATGTACCTGCAAATAAAAGCAAATAAAAACCCTAGCTTTCAGAATGTGTTACACTGAAAGAAGTGAACTAAGGTCTTGCTGATATGCTTGGCAGGTGCCTAAGTGATTTATAGGACTCTAAGGAGAGTCTCAGTAAGGGAGGCCCCAGCCCAAGGCTGTGGGCCATCATTTCTATGTCATTCATGATCAGTTATCATGCTTGCTGTTAATTCTGAGGTCTCCAGGACCTGTGGTTTCAGGCTTTCTTTCTTTTGGCAAGAACTTGCTCATCAGAAAGTCTTCTGGAAAAGGTGGTGTCAGCTTTGACATTTTGACAGGAGAAAGTTTACAACTAAGTATGGCTCTAACAGCGACAACGCTGGTTGTATGGGTGTTAAAGGATGACATGATGAACAAACTGCATGGCAATGCATACCTTCCTGTAGGTTTTAAGCACTGGAAGAGAGCAGAAGTGAGGCCTTTTTCTCAACTTATGGTACTGTCTGAGCATTTTTGATCTTTTGACAGAAACAGGAGAAGCTCCTGTGTGCTGCATCCTTCAGTTCCCACCCTGGGACTGTCCTGCAGTTGTGACCTGCAGGTGAAGTTGCCCAGGAGAAGGGAAAGGCTCCGTGCTTGGGGACCACCACTGATGGCTTTTCTGTCAGGGCTCTAGGAGCACTGCAGACTTGTAGCATTTTGAGGCAGAGTGGCTGGAAGGCTTTGCAGACTAAAAGGACCTGGTAGTGTTGGTCAGTGCTCGACTGAACATGAGCCACCAATGTGCCCAGGTGGTTAAGAAGGCCAACAGTGTCCTGGCTTGTATCAGAAATAACACAGTCAGCAGGAGCAGGGAAGTGATCGTCCCTCTGTACTCGGCACTGGTGATTCTGCACCTCAAATGCTTCATTCAGTTTTGGGCCCATCACTAGAAGAAAGACACTGAGGCCCTGGAGCATGTCCAGAGAAGGGCAACGAAGCTGTGAGGGGTCTGGAGCACAAGTCTTATGGGGAGTGGCTGAGGGAGTTGGGATTGTTCAGTCTGCAGAAGAAGAGGCTCAGGGGTGACCTTATCACTCTCTACAACTGCCTGAAAGGAAGCTGTGGTGAGGTTGGGGTCAGCCTCTTCTCCCATGTAATTAGCAATAGGACAAGAGGAAATGGCCTCAAGTTGTGCCAGTGGAGGTTCAGATTGGGTATTAGGAAAAATTTATTCACCAGAAGAGTGGTCAGGCACTGGAACAGGCTGCCCAGGGGTAGGAGTCACCATCTCTGGAGATGTTCAAGAAATGTATAGATGTGGTACTGAGACACATGGTTTAGTGGGCAACATTGATGGTAGGTGGACAGTAGGACTAGATGATCTTAGAGGTCTTTTCCAACCTTTATTATTTTATGATTTATTATGCTTCTAAGGAGAATTTTAGGAGAAATCAAGCCAGAGATATAAAACTGTAGGGTATGTATGGTTACTTAGTGTCATAAAATGTGGACTTAATCTATTCAGTCTGTTAAAATATTTTGGTTTCCTCATCTAACCTCAGAACTCTCAATGGAGAATACTTGCATGTCACTTATAGCTTTTTTAGTATCTCCAGAAATGTCAGAAACTCTATTAGTTTTTCCAGAGACGCATATGCAGAAATAGATGGCATTACTTCAGTGGTTTATAGAAAAATTACTGGATTAAACTACCTTTTTTGTCTAGACAGACTTCAGCGGTTGCACTGTATAAAAATGTAAAATTGGAAATGTATTAAAAATCAGCATTTTATTTAATGCTGTAAATTGTACTTCAAAACTATTCAAATGACATTGTCATTATGTACGCAGAGGCAAGGAGTAAAGGCAGTAGGCTGGAAGCTCTGTGGGTTGTATTTTACGCTTTGTACTATGGCAAAGGAATGCATTAAAGAAACCTCTCAAATATACACATATGTTGTAAAAAGTAACACTATAAAACATCAGGAATTGAAATGCTTGCAGTAAGTGTGGGGTTATGCTGCCTTCATAAAAAGGTTGTCAGCACAAAGAGACTAATTCCATCCTTAAATTAACCAGCTCAGGGGATCATGTTTTGGTACTGAGTGGCAAGGCTTGTGAATCACTCCTGGAACATTTGCCCCGTGGATGGAAGAAGAACATGCTCCATAAAGTTCACAATGGGTCTGAAAAGCAGAAATGTGCATTGGAATCCTGTTGCGCTCGTTGGCTACATGCAGCAGCAGGGAGTCTGTAGTTCATCAGCTCTGCCTTCCTTGAAAAAAAAAAAAAAAAAGAAAGAAAAAGCACTGGGGAAAAAAAAAAAAAAAAAAAGGAAAAGCACTGGAGGCAAAAAAAAAAAAAACAACACACACACGGAGGAAGTTCCTCTCATCCCGTGCCCTTCTTTCTTCTGTGTTCTCACAGGTTTTATTGTTGTCCTGGACAGAGACTGAAGCTTTGAGCTTTACAGAAATGTTTTCTGCAGAGTGATGCCCGGATAGAAGGGGACGAGGAGGGCGGCCCCGCTCTTGGGTACAATGCATTTCAGATGCCCCAGCACCTCTGGGTGGGAATGGCATCTCCTCCCTTCCTCCTCCTCTCCTGCCACAGAGGTTGTGGGATGGTTAAATTACTCCCCGGCCCTTGGAGGAGGCTTTCTTCAAGTCCTTCCCTCTGACAACACAGCTCTTGTGGATATGTACTGCTCTCACCAGAGCTTCCAAAGAGCATGGTTATAATCAGAAATGTGAGACTTCCTTCCATAGTACATCAGAGCTTTTTCCTAATTCCCTTAAAAAGTTATATTGCTCTTGCTCATAGTGAAGTGGAGAACAGTATTTTGCTTCAAGAAAAGGAACGGGATTTTTGTCTTCTATGCTTTGTCCTGGGAAATAAACACCTACCTTTACTGTGCTGTTTTAACGCTGCTTTTAACTAGTTTTGCACGAGCAAACACGTACTAAGCAATACGATGCCTGTTAACTAGGTGTTCATGAGCTGTGATAGATTACATTTAATGTCTGGTATTTACCTACTCCATCAAATGTTCTTTGATAGGCTGTGGCTATGTGAAAGATGGAGCTTAACTCCACTGAGGCGGAAAGCATGAAGCATGTCCTGAGAAGTTAGAGATCTCAGCCAGATTATTAGGAGTGGGACTATCGGCCTCCCGCGCTTTCTGTCTCAATCTGGCTGGCCCATTGCCATCTTCATGCCAGTCTCCATGGCAACTTCCTTAAGGATAAAATAACAGAAATGTGAGTTAGCTGCCTGCCCACAGGAAAGCTGCCACAGTCGCGGTGCCAGAGCCCCAGCGCACGCATTCCAGTGGGGCTGGGCAGGTTGCTACAGCTGCTTCCAGTTAAGGGTGAAAGCGTTCCTTCCCCACCAGCCTGTCTGGAGAACGTCTCCTTAGCTGTTATCTCTCACACTTGGAAATATCCCCGGGTAATTCTTCCATGGATTGCTCTTCCCTTCCTGTTTGCAGGTTTGCACAATTAATTTTGCATTTTAAATGGCTTTGTCAATAAAAGCTTCCGTTTTCAAATGAAGCATTAGCTGGTAACTGGGGAAATGTTACAGGAAAATGTTTACCAACAGTTGCTAGTAAATTAACGAGTTTGCTATGCTGCAGTGTACATAGGAAATGACAATATAAAAAATGATAGAGAGGGCAAGGATGGTTATTAGGAATAGAGCACCTGAGACCTGTCCTTTTCTTGGCTGCTGGAGCTGTTGTATGACCTTGAGCAAAGTCACGGTACAGCCCTGTGCCTGTTTCCCTATATGTGAAAAAAGCAAATGGCTATAGGATCACAGAATAGATTGGGTTGGAAGGGACCTTAAAGACCATCCAGTTCCAACTCCCCCCCTGCCACAGGCAGGGTCACCTCTCACTAGACAAGGTTTCCCAAAGCCCCATTCAGCCTGACCTTGAACGTTCTCAGGGATGGGACATCCACAGACTCTCTTACCTGCTCTCTGAAATTATTCTGAAGATTACAGCTGAGACACTGGGGCCATTTTGGTACTATTTGGGGCCTTCAGAAACTGTTTTTTGTTTTTCTAGTATTCCATCAGGAAGTTACCTGTATTTGAATCCCATCATACTCAGTGAGGCAGGAAGCAGTAGAAATAGGTGCTGTAGACATTTAAAATGCATTTTTTTTTTCCCTGAAAAAAGTCTTGTAGATTTATTGGATTACTTGCATTACCCCTTCTTCACAAGAAGCATCAGAAGAAATTGCAACTTTATTGTTCCAAGCTTCCTACCTGAACTTCAAAAGAAATTTCTATGATGAGACAAAGCCATATTCAGAAGTGTTGTTATCCCATTGTGGAACTGCCTGAATGTCACATGTGATATGTGATAGACCTGGAAGTTGACAGGTAGGGTCTTGAGTCTCTTCAACTGAAAAATAACCCTCGTCTTTGGGGCTATTGGAAGTTGGAGGGCGCCCGGGATAAAGAATTGTCATTTTGTTTCATTTGAAGTAGGTCTATAAAAATGCTTGTTCTCCTCTCTGCATGTAGGGTTTGAATTTTTCTCAGATACCTCAACTTCCTCTGCCAACATGGGCTGAAGTTGCACAGGTCCTTCAACAAAATCATTTATTTAGGGAGCTGTTTTGAAAATGTTACTGTCTCAAGACCTTTTTGTTATGGTATACTGAAAGAATTGTCAAGTGGAGAGATCTAAATCCCTTTTGTCTCACTTTCTTGGCATGTCATGTGTAAAAGAACCTGAAGTTTGCACATTCTTGGCCATGTACTAACTTTGCACAGCCAAGCCATGCACTCTTGGCAACCCCTGCATCTGGTGTGGGACAAAAGGGTGTATAACAGGTTATTGTAATTCCCTTCCTCATCCTTAGTGTCTTTCATAGCAGCTATTAATGAAATAAGGAGAAGAGATAATGAGGTGGTCCTTCACCTTCTCTCTTGCACACATTCTTTCCTACAAGGTAGGAAGTAAAGCCTTTGAAGCTACCCTGACAAATGGAAGCATGCGCAAACTCCCATAGGGAACCTAAGGAGCCTTTTTGTTTGATACTTTCTTCTCTTTTTTTTCTTGGGATAGCTTCTGGTGAATCTTTTCAGAACTGGAAAATATTTCAATACAGATGTTATCATAAATCCAGTGTTTTAGCAGATGCTGCCCTTATGCATCCTTCATCCTTGCGCTGAGTAGTGGACATTTATTTAAAATGTTGGTAAGATGTATGGTATTATTCCACCTCAGTGAAATGAGACGTGCTATCATTAATTGTGGGCTGTTGACAAGATTTTTATAGAAGCATCAGGGAACTACATTGTGCTGTGTGGAAAAATTTAATGTATAAATAGAAAACAGAGCAAGTGGAAGCTTTTATTTTGGCACACATGGAAATCAGTGAAAACATTTTGAATGCAAATATGTACAAAAATAAGGTGTTCTGAATGAATAATTTAGCTTCCTGTGGGAGTGTATGAAATTGATCGTTTGCTCAGCGTCTCCAGTTTGGAAATTGCTGTGTGTTGTATCAATCTGACAATAGCATTGCATATTCCTCTTACATAGGCATCAAGAGGCAATTGTTGTTCAGAGTTCATTAATTTCACATGATCAGGCCAAAATATAGCATTTGCTTTAAGAATTGGCTTCTTCATGATAATTCTGGCCAGACGATCTCTGTGCAGGTAATCTTGCCACTCTCTGTGTTGCCCATTAGAGAAGCCAGATTTGCAGAGTAGCAAAAAGCTGGATCCACTCCCAAACCTGCAGAAGGGAATCTCCCTGCAATGACTCTGCTCCCCTCTTGTGATAGCTCAATTTTTCTTTTGAGAGAGCCCTTCCCCTTGAGCTGTGCCCTGGAAATTCAGCATGGCTCAATTCCGGCAGGTCTCTAGAGAGCTAAGGCAAATGAATAACATCTCCAGGCTTGGCTAATCATGCTGTAGTTCTCACCATAGCACATTTAGACCACCAGATTCCCGAGTCTTGGAGAAATCCATTAGTTACTGCCAGAAAAGTCCTGATGACATTACTGTAAACACAGCTGTCTTGCTATGCTCTGGGAAGGAATCCCTTTCTTGCATTATTTTGGGGGGAAAAGGGTGATTATTTGTTAATTTAAAAATATAAACAGAACCGATACTCTGATCAACAATGGGGATAAGAAAATAAATAGAAATCCTGGAGAAGTAAATAAGAAAGGCTATTGTCCTTAATACTAAACGCAGGTGCAATCCTACAGACAGAGCACAAGTACCAAATGAAGTACTTTATTTTTAATTTGTTTGTTTCACACAAAAATAAACTTTTTTTTTTTTTTTTTACATCTCTGCTGAAAGTGGTAAATCCCTCCTTCTTGGGATATTTGCTTTTGAACAAGCGTACATGTTAGGCCCGTAAGTTTATTGTTGAGTGAGGTGCGTCAAGCATTATTAAGGTGCCTGCCTGAGCATTTTGTACCTGTCCAGTGCATCCTCCTTTTGCTGGGGAGAAGCATTCTGCCTCTCAAAGCAGCCTGCTCTGAGGTATTTTCTTGTTTTGTCTTGCCCAGAATTAATGGCACAGAGTACTGTTTGCAAAATGAAAGGACTCTGAGTTCACCTTAGCAGTTATTTAGTGTCACCTCAGTTGCTTTACTTCATTATCTGTTTTGCCAAGTAATGTCTGTGGGTGTGATCATGTGGAAAAACATACTTGTCACCTTTTTAAGGTTGATGCACAAATCCCTGCGCATAATAGCCACTTATCCTTGTTCTGCAACCTATAAATATGCTACTAGATACAGGAGTAAAAATGGCTACACTCTGCCGGGCTGTCATCCCTAAGAGAAGAGCCAGTTGGTAACTGCCACTGAAACTTTCTGCCAAACACTGGTAATCCAACATCCATTTCTGCTTTCTTGCTACTGGGGATTCTGCTACTACAGGAGTTGTTGGTACTTTCTTCTTCTTTACTTCAGTGCCTGCTTAATGTCTTGGGACCATTCAAAGACATTCAGCAGCTCCCCTTCAGGCAAATAAATAAATACAAGGAAGAAAATTGGTTTCCTTTCTCTGTGACACAGAACTGCCTGGTTAAAATAGTAATGTCAGACAACATTCTTCTCCATCATCCCCAGAGTGACTGAGGGATCTGCTGAGATCTTGGTGTGGAGAAGGACATTCCAGTAACTTGTTTGACTGCTGTAAAGAGCGGAATGAGGAGATTCAGCAGTGATCTCCAAAGACCTAACTTGCTCTGCCTGTCTCCCCACTGTAAAATGAGGATGAGTGGGCAAAAGTAGTTCACGCTCATCAGATCTCTTAGGGCTGATGTGTCAGAGTGTCTGTGTTGAAGGTAAATATTTTATTTTACGTTCACATTATGGATTTCCTTAATGCATGTTCAGGGCTTAATCTTTTGAAATTCATTTCAAATAAATAGGAACTCTATATGAAAGTGTGTTTGTGCACAGCTCTCAAATGAAATTTGTATTGCAAATGATAGAGTACAGAATTTTAGAAATTAGAGGTAGTGGAGATTTTACACCTGATTCAGTACAATATCCTGACAGTAAGGAATATTCACCTGTAAAACAGGTTTGTTTGGGATGATGTGTTTTGCCTAGATCTTAGTCATTCAGTTTACCAGCATTGTTTGATGCATCTGCACTACCTGAATGTGATTTTAACCCATGTACCTTTTATTGAGATCAGTATGCGTGACACTGTTTACATCCAACAGAACTTGAATAGTTTTGTAAGATTTCACAATGGCATTTGACAAATATGGCACTAAAATTCAAATCTGTTATGTCTGCTGAGTTCCCGTCATCACATTTTGGAGGTGGGGAGAAGATCTGTCGAATTTAACGGTGATTGTTATGATTTGTTCCTAAATGATTCAGCTGCCTGGAAGTTGTGAGTTATTTTCCGTCATAATTTTAGAATGAGTTTTTTCCCCCTCTCTAATTCTTCTCTGCATTTTTTTTTAATAAAGAAATGGCTTCAGACTTTAAAGTGTGTTTCATAAATGTCATCTGATTACTTGTCCTTTGCTTTCCTTTGTTCCTTTAGCTTAGCCTCGTGACTTTATAACCTGAATAGTCTTTGATGCATGCTCAAAACTCATTCAATTCTGTTGACTTAAATCTAAGTAGATGCTTAAAAGGCATTGCTGCAGCAAGGTCTCAGTCACCAATGGCTCAAGAGATTCATTAGATAAGTTCTTTAAATACCATAAAATGCATGTCCAAAAGCCTATCTGTAACCTGTGGTTTGGCAAGGATAAGGTTTTAGCTTTCATTTTGAAGGGATTTTTTTTTTCTTTTCTCCTCTTTACTATGAAAATGCTTGGTATTTATAAATGGAGCAGAGTACTAAAAATTCCACTGTCCTTGAAAGGAATGTTCTGAATTCCCCTGTGTTTCCATAGTGTAGACACTCTCTTTGTTGCAGGTTAGGTGGCACTTCAAAGTTCTAGCTTACGAAACCGCTGACTGGAAATCACACAAGAATTTTTGTTTTAAGCTAATGGGAATCAGAATTAGATTTGGATTTTGTCAGATTTTAAAATTAAAAAGAAACCATCTCACCAGCAAGACCACTACTGCTTGTTTCAATCCAGCCTGTTTTATGATGATGTTTCATCTTCTAGTTGGGGATATGATCTGCCACCTCCTATGCAGCTACTCAATAAAATCTAAGGAAACGGCATTTGCCCTGCAGTAGCTCAGAGCCCCGTTCCCAGCACTAACTTCAGTGGGAGTTTTAATGGGACAAAAGATTCATTATTTGACTCATTGACTTTTAGTAATACTACTTGAATGAGAAGTATTGAGTTCTCTCACAGCTGGGATTGTCCCATGCTTTTTTGTGATGATAAATAATCTTTTTTATCTATCTGTCTAAAATCCATGTTGTAGTAGTTTTACTCCTCTTAAGCAGATACTCCTTTCTCTGAGTAAAACCATTCCTTTTGAATAGTTTTGTGGTCAACGGCATTAGAAAAACAGGTTGTCTTGGAAAAATAAATTTGCCTGTGTTATGCATTGGAAAGTGATTTTTCCGTCTTACCACTCATATTCCAGTACTGATGAAAATTACAGCCATTAAGCTGGTCTGCTTTGTTTCGGCTCAGCTAGCATTTTCCTGCTAGGTTGTTGCTAGATTGGAATACTTCTACTTGGCTTTTTTTTTTTTTTTAAGGAAAAATAGTAGATCTATTAACATTTTTCTGTAACAAGAAGCAAGGATGCTCTTCCTTTAAATGTGATCTCTGCATGTTGCTATGCGGTCAATGATAATTTCCTCAAAAGATGAACATGCTGTAGAAGCCAAATGTGGTTTTCCCTCTACCTCACTGTATTGTGTGGAGAGATGGCAGCCATTGCAAGTGGGATAGAGAAAACATTGTAGCCAGGAAACCTGATCAGTCTTTATTTGGGGAGGTGTGTGTATGTGTGTTAAAAAATGTTGGTTTCCCAGGTTTGCATAATGTAACCAAGACAAAGAACGTGAAAGGAAAAAAGGGAAAAAAAACTGTAAGAATGTTAATATGGCTCCAATTGCTGAAACATATGGAGCCAATCATTGGCACTGCCTCAACACAACTGGGAATGGAAATTAGCATTTTTCTCAGAAAAATATGGGTTATTTTTTTTCCTACAGTTTCTCTAATTTTTTCTAGTTGTTTTTCCTTATATAACAGTGGGGATATTTTCAAGAGGAAGACAAGATATTTCACCTTCAGTATTATTTTCTAGTCTTGTTTTTTAATGCCTTTAAACCAGGAGAATTATAGGCACTGTTTTGTGTGAGAATAAACTAAATATAAACGGGACTTAGAGAACATGCAGTTGAGCATATTCTCTAACATTGACACGGTCTTGCTGATCCTACCATGGTGTGCACTGAGAGGGAAACTGCTAATAATTTGGGGGAAAAGAAAGTGCTGGTATTCATTAAGGTAGTACCTTGACAAACTGCAAGTTTAAGTTATGTTTGGGTTGTGATGTGTCATCTTTGATTTTGAACATCAACCTAGTTCAGTGAAGTGATGAGTCATTTTTTAAAAAATAACACTTCATAAAAAAATATCAGACTTAAATGCTTTTAAAATCTTAGATTTTTATATTAAGCATAAAATTATAATATTGTTTTTTTAAAAAAATTGTCTCTTCAAAAAATAACTGTGCAAAAAAGCAGTGGTTTCTTGATTTGTGCTCTGAGGTTAACTTCTCTTGTTTCACATTCTTCACCTCTTCTGATTTTAGAATTTTTTCAAGTGGAGAGAGGAGTGCTTTTTCCTCCCATAGTATCTATAATTTTAAAATATTTCTTCTTTTTCGTTTGTAAAGAACTCTTTCTGAAGCTTTACTTTCTTTTTATTCCTTTTATTGCTCCATTTATTATTATTATTACTATTATTATTATTATTATTCTCTGATGAACATACTCAGGTTTATACGTAGTGATTTAAGCATACATAGAACTGTTCACTCAAATATCATTGTGTATAAGAACCATCAGTTTAAAGACCATATTTTGTAAATATAGATAACATTCCTTGAACTCTTTGCCTTCAGTTGGCAAGCTTCATGTTCCCAATAAAAACAGGTCATCCCTGTCATGGCAGACAGTTCTGGAAATAGTACTTAAATGACTTTGTGTAAAATGATGAAAGAGAATTCATATACAGTGTATTTTCTCTTTTGCTCTGTTTGTTTTGCCATTGTAACAGAGGGGAAAAATAAAGAAGGAGTCTGACCTCCATTTCTGAAAAATTGAACTCGAATTCTTTTTAGAGAAAAACATAGGTAAAGGCTGTAAATTGCTTATCATTGTTTAAACTCACCAACTCAAAGTGCAATGGGAGCTGTCCCATGTTGGTAAGCAGCAGCCACAGCTGACCATTCCCGTGTATGCAGGGTCTTGGTGGCTGGCTCATCTTCTGAACTCTGCCATGTCTTCGCTGGCTGGGCTGGAACTTTTCCAGGTCTGAAGCCATTGGGAAGGAAATTGCGGCTGGGTTTTCAGTTACATGGAGTGTATACAAGTTATCTATGGGAACATACCTTTTTTGATGAAATTTCGCTGGAAAAGAGCCAGGGAGAATTTCTCATTGAAGTACAGTGCTACTGCATGTATAAACTTGTGTGTCTTTAACGTGAAAGGCACTAGTTGAGAGCAGCTCTGTTATGCTCCTTACTTCCCTGTTCTTGACAACAGTACACCTTCATTGCACCCAGGCTATTCACCTTCATGGTCACCTCTGGACCTGTCCTCCATGACCCATTTTGAGGCCATTTATACTTCTGGCTACCAGGACATCCAGTGGCTGTGAAGTGCATGCTTGAATTGTGCGTTCCTGCTGGTTCTTCTGCTGCCTGTAAGTCTGCTGATATGTTTCTGTAGGTGAAGTCTCATCCTCATATTCCTTGTCATCTCTCCATATCAACCTCTGCTTGCTTCTCTAGTTTGCTTACGCTTATTATGAAATGAGCTACCCAGACAGCCAAGCATTATTTCAGATGCAGTTGAAGCATAGCACATATGGCTCTTTGTTTTATCTTATCCCTTAAATATTTTGTAATATTGCATCACTCTGGAGGCCATCTCTCTTTCTAGCCCTGGGCTTGGCCTCCCTCCTCAGGGACCTCTGCACCACTAAGATCCAAAAGGCTGATCACAAAGCTCCACTATTTATCAGTGACAGAATTTAGGTTTTGCAGGAAATAACCTCCACTTTCCAGCAGTCAAACTCATTAAAAATTTTAGGTTTGTAATCTTGCATTCCTTTCTTTTCTTTGTGTCTCTTACTCCAATATCCTTGCTGGTAATCTGATACTTTCTAAATAGCACAGTGTTAATGATACTGATTTTTCTTTCCTTACTTCTATCTCGAAATCAGAAAGTGGTCAACGGTAACTGGCTTTTTCTGGCATATGAGAAGGGAAATAATTCCCATTTAATACGACACAAAAATGCCAGCTTTTGAATTGAAAAAAATAAGTTTTGGAGTTTTTTGTTTGTTTTAGTTTTATTAAACACTGATGATTCTGAATACTGAAGGATGAGGAGTCAGAGTCTGGCTGAAGTTGAAAGGGACCTCTGGAGGCCATCTACTTCAAGGCATAGCTCAAGCAGGTGCCATCTAGAGCTGGTTGCCCACATGCTATTTGAAGATCTCAAAGAAGGGAAACTGCACAGCCTCTCTGGGCAACTTGTCCCAGTGCTCTGTCACTTGCAAAGCACAGAAGTGCTTCCCGATGTTCAGAGAGAACGTCCTGTGCTCTTGTCCTGGCACAAGTGGCACAAGTGAAAACAGCCTGGCTCTATCCTTTTGTGCCCTCCCTTCTGGTATTTGTACACATCAGTAAGAACCCCCTAAGCCTCTTCTTCTCCAGGCTGAATAGTTGCAGCTCTCTCAGCCCCTAGTTGTGGGAGGAGTGCCCCTTCATCATCTTGGTGGCCTTCCACTGGACCTTCTCCAGTATGTCCATAACTCTCTTGGGAGCCCAAAACTGGGCCCAGTACTCCAGGTGCTGCTTCACCAATGCTGACTAGAGCAGAATGTTCGTCTCTCTTGACCTGTTGGCGATACTTTGCCTAATGTAGCCAAAAATACCATTAGCCTTCTTAGCAACAAGGTTACATGACAGTCTCATGGTCAACTTGAAGTCAATCCCAGACCTTTTCTGTAGAGCTGCTTTCCAGCTTGGCGGCCTCCAGCATGTACCTGTGCTTTGGGCTGTTCCTCCACAGGAGGAATGCACTTCTTTTTGAACTTCATGAGGTTCCTATCAGACCTCCTGCAGCCTGTCCAGCTCCCTCTGGATGGCTGCACAAGCCTCTGGTGAGTCGGCCACTCCCCTCAGTTTCATGTCATTTGCAATTTTGCTGAGGATATACTCTACTCCATCATCCAGATAGTTAAGGAAGATGTTGAACAGGACTGGATCCAGAACTGACCCATGGGATTTTCTGCCTCCAGCAAAACTTTGTGTCCCTGACCACCACCCTCCAGGCCCGGATGTTCAGCCAGTTTTTGATCTATTGTACTGTTTGCTCATCGAGCCCATACTTCAACAGCTTCTCTACGAAAAATTTATGGGAGACAATGTCAAAGGCCTTCCTGAAGTCTAGGAAGATGGTGACTTGCCAATCAGGATGATGACTTTGTTATAAGCAAGTTGCTCTGAAAGTAATGCTTTATATTTATTTCTATGGAAACGACAAGTGCAAAAAGCACAATAGCACTATTTGATAGAGCAAGTTCTCAGCTACAAGGTACTATTTTTTAACGCAGTCACCACCATCAGCTATGCATTTTCAGCAGCCATGAGCAAGAGCCTGAATGCCATATTCATAACAATCTGCACCAGTGAAGGTGACCCACTGTTGCTGTCACCACCGCTGAAATGCACCACTCACCACCTCTCTGTGCCAACATCCACTGTTTGGTGACAACAGATGTTCACCAAGCATCAATGAATGTCACTGGGTACAACTTTTTTCCACATGGAGGAATTCAGTCGCACACCTTTGCTTCAAATACTCTTCTGTGTCAGACACCTCTTTGTTGGACTGCCCTTTGCTGCCATCTGTCACATGGAAACAAAATGTAGTGGACTATTGTTGGGAAGGTTCATCATCTGTTGCCATATTACCAGTATCAGCCTCTGGTGTCATGGGCCAATATAACAAAATAGGAGGCATTACTTTTGGAGCAGCCCTTGTAGAAGCTTATCAGGTTATCAGATTCACATTTTGGTGAATCCATTCTGACTACTCATGATGAGGAGAGTGAGTGTGTCCTGTGTCCTCTTCTGCACTCCTCTCGGTATTAATAAATTTCTGATTATTTTGTGGGGATAGTTCTGCTGATCCAAATCATTTTACCAGTCTCAGTAAAAAGAAGTCAAACATATTATGCTCTTAAGTGTGTTCTTAAACATACTAACATAAGTGAAGGCAATGTTTTTGCTACCCAAAGAGTCCTCTCATGGCTCTATGAGGTTTAGATTGGACCAATTATCATTTAAAATTATTTTTCTTTCTATAATGGAAGTTTTTTTTTCCTCCAATCTGGTTCTATTGTTGCATTTGGTCTCTTGACAAAGTGAAATGCTGAAGAAAAAATGCTTTGATTTTATACAATTATTACTAAAAGTGAAACATTTCCTCAAAAATTACCGTTAACTAGAGGAAATTTTATTGAAGGAAATCCCAGAAAATAATTTGAAAATAGAACCTTTTAATATCAGTAGGTTGTACCGCAAATAATGGCAAGGAAATAAGTAGTGACAAAAATAAAGAAACTAACCTCTAAAATACTGGTTACATTCACATTCTCAGCCTGAGTAAATCAAAACTGCTGTGCTGAAGTGAAATAATCAATTTTCACTTAAAAGTATTCTATCTCAGTCAACAAAAATATGGTATTTTTATCGGCTGACTATTAGGGTATTATGGAGATTGTTCTATGAAAAACAGTTACTTTTTGAGTCCACTGTGTGGCTTAAATACTTGAAAACTGAAATTAACCAAATAATTGAAGTTACAGTGGCCCAATTTATTCCTCACAGTGAAGGACTTGCAAAATGTGAATGCAGGCTTCTCTTATATTCCAGTATTTTGGCTTCAGAGCTCTGGACTGGAATGACGAGCGGGTTTCTTTCTGACGAAAGCCTGTTTTCTACACCAAAGTATTTCCTGTGAAAGGAGTACTATGATGGAATCCTCTGAAGTTCATATGAAAGTGGCATCTGACCTCACCTTATGGGCTTCAGTGGGTTGTTACAAGTCAAGAGGAGCTTAGCAGCGTGCTGTAAATAAACAACAACGCGTCAAAGGACTCTATCTGTGCCAGTACAAACTGTATGCCCTATACCTCTTGTATTGATTACATTGTTCTCTAAACTCATAGACATTTGACACCACAGTCATCTTTCACAAGTTGTATATAGGTTTTTTGTTTTTGTTTTTGTTTTTTCATAACAACTCAATTTCCGGTATGATAGGGGGCAACACATAGAAAAATGCTTCAACAAAAATATGACAAAGATTACAATTTGCTTTTGGAGCTGGGATCACTAAGTCCTTTGATATTTTCTTCTCTCCTTTCTCTATGGTTCATTAAATTCCCTGAAATGACACTATATGTTGTGTCAATAAATGAAATGGTGATAACAAGGTCCCATCACGTAGCTTTAGTAACTGCTTAAAAATACCCTCAAACCTTAAACCTTTCACTAGTGAGTGGGGCCATTTCCAGTAGAGAAAGAGCACAAGTAGTGTCATTTTAAGTCTTTGCAAGTTGAACTCATATGTTATGCTAGTGAGTTACAAAGCTTTTTTGCTAGGCCATTAGTATATTTATTATGCATTTAATAATAATTGAAGAGTAATATAGATCACATTCTTAGTTATTGGTGTATTTTAATCTCATCATTGTTTTCACAGTACAAAGTATGCTGTAAGAAGGAGTTTCTCTGCTCTTACATAGCAGTTGCTACAGTTGGGAAGGAGAAGTGTTGCAAAGCAGCCTCATGAGCTCTGCATCTGTGACCCAGCATTTTTACTGTCTACTGGTTACTCTACAGTTTATAGAACTTATAAATTAATATTATGCATTTACATCTCCATTCATATTATTTAATGCATGTTAAGGTAAAATTACCATATTGCTAAACATTGCAGTTACTTCTCTTTAATCATTTTCGATATGCTTTTTTCTCTTTTGCAGAATTTTTCTTCTTTTTTTTAATCCAAGGATTCTCCTGATAATGTTATCAGTTTTTTTAATTAAAAGTACTGAAAATCTAAGTAGCTTCATAAACAATTTTTTAAAATTGTATCAATGATTCCTGAAAAAAAAAATTTAGAAAGAAGACTGGTTTGTAAATATTTTTCATGAAAATTTGTCACCTAGGGCTAATATTGTACTAGTTAGTGATATGCAGTTGTTTTTATTACAGCTCTCAATTCAAATGTTAAGCTTTTTTCAAAATCACCTTGCATTTGGCCTAAAATGAGCCTTTTGCGTCTCTCCTCTTCTTACCTCTCAGGCACTGAAGGAAGAGGGATCAAATCAGGAAGATTAGCAAGGTTGCTAAAACTGAACCTGGGTAAGATCAGAGCCAGTGCAGTCTGTTTATTCCTTCCCTTCAGGATTACAGATGTTTCTTTTGCAGCTAGAGTTCATAGGACAAGGCAACTGATAAAGATGGGGAAGACAGAACAATTGAGCAATTTTTGCTACAGTAACATAATCCCTACTAGAATCCTTAATGATATCAGCATACTTTAAAAACAACTTGTTTTCATGTTATCCAGTGAGACCCTTGCATAATATTATCACATTGCACCCCAGCTGCTGGCTGCATAGAAATCACAGGATGAGTCATGTAAGCATCAGGAAAAGTCATTGAGTCTTGTTCTCCTCTGTAGTCCTACATGGCGATCTCTCGGATAAGACCTCAATACTTTTCTGAGTATAAATAAATAAAGCTGAACTAATAATGCTAGTAATGCAAGTCCATTTTAGCTCAGTTTTCTGCAGTAAAAAAAAAATGTCTTTGAAGTCTACTGCCTTGAAAAACACTTCAAGGTGAAGTAGGTTATCAAGTGAAAATGCTTGACTCAAGGAAATAGCAAGAAGGAGGAGGAACACTCTAATTCAAAAATGAAAACATTTTCTCCTGTTTCCTATTCCTGCACTCTCAGCTTCTTTTCATTCTGTTCCTCATGTTAGTTCTCCCAAGTAAAATTCTTCTTTTTTCACTTTTTATTGTTTTAATTCTCTTCCTTATACTCGTTGCTTTCTTGCTTTGATAACTGATGGCTTAACCAGGAGGTGAGCTGAGCTGCATCAGGAGTAAAAAATAATAGTAATTGTGTATAAGAGGATTGAAGGAGGAAAAGCATTCAAATAATATCGCTAATAAATATTCACTTTTATTTATATTGCATTCAGGATAGAGGGAGTGGGGAACGAAAGAATTATGTGGGTTTTTTTTGCTAAAAAAAAAAGTGCATTCTCAAGCATTGCTTGCTATTAATGAGTGCTGTTTTGTCTGTCGGCTGGTATATTAGTGGTATTTTTAAAAATAATAACGTTTTCCTCATCGTCCCTCCTATTCTAAACAATATTTTGGCCAGATGATTAGTGCTCGTGTTGATCTGGTAGCATTAGAAATCAGAGAAGTTATCTGCTAGCTTGTTTATTCTAATATTTATATATGAATCCCTTAGTTCATATGTGTGTTATTTTGGTTACAATAAATTGGTTTGTTTTTGGGTGTCACACTGGCCTCATATTTCTCTGGTTTTCCTCTTGTGGTGTCTCTAGGTGTGATGTAATCTGGCTGCACGCAGGGGATGCCTTCTGCACCTTGATGTGACCCCACATCAGGGAGTTGCTCTCACAAGGAGCTTCCTATGAGTGTCTTTCCCTCCAACGTCAGTCTGCTTAGAAGCTGATGTAATGTAGAACTCATAGCCAGAATTGATCTGTGTAACGCTGGTTCCATAATTCAAGGATGCTCTAATGAGCTGATTAATCAGCACTTTTTCAGTGTCTCTGCTATTGAGGTGAATTGAATAAAAAAGTTAAGCTCTCTCAAATGTTTGCCATAAGAGTAGAGAAGAAGTGGCTTGAAAGAGGCACCTACCTTCCTTCAGTAATTTGCTTCACAGGAATTTAAGTTTTGAATTTTACGGTATGTAGAATTTGCAGTGATCTACATGCACGTGTTCTTAGATGAAAGAGATGGCTACAGAGACATGACCTCGTTTGTTTTACTCTGTGTAATGTTTACACTACCTCTTCCTAGATTGTGGAGCTTCTATCTCTGTAGCCATATCTAGTTGAGATATCAGATTGTGATCAGGAATAATCAAGGTTGAACTACACATTTTCCTTTGTGGCCTTGGCTACTGGAAGAGGATTACTTTGTTGCTGGGTTAGCTTTCTGTCTCAGAGCTCGAGCAAGTAAACAAGATGTTTTCCTGTTACAACTGTGCAGGAATTCTGCTATGGATCAAGCAAATGAGAAGAGCTGTGATTATATATTGGAGTGAGTCATACAGAGAAGGCCCTTTTAATTTCAATTCAAATTGATGCAGCCAGTCTTAACATAAGATATTAAGAACTAGAGATAGACTAGTTACGTTAAGTTCTTGGATAGGAAATGCAGCACAGAAAATTGCCAAAACTGGCTGCTTATGAACACCAACTTTTCCCACATTTACATGAAAAACAGCTGCAACAGACTCTGGGTTTTTCTGAGGTACTGAATAGGGTCTGGCACTTCATTATAATAAAGATGTTAATTGGAAAAGAGTTTTCTTTTCTTTGTATGAGCCTGGCTAGTGATGCTGCTAAACCCATGAGACTCAAGGGTATGTATTGAAGGGAGATAAATGTTTAGAATGAACAGATGAAGTGACCAAAGATACACTTGTTTCATACTGCTTTTTCAAAAGCTTTTTCAAAAGGAAGGCATAGGGAATTGTAGACTTCCTTGATAGAGGTTGTAAGACTAATTGAAATTCAATTTCTCTTGTGGTTAATATAAAACAAAACAAGAGGAATACTTATGGACCATTTTCTCTACATCTAATATCAGATAAATACTATGTTAATAATTTTAAGTGAAGAATAATGTGTAGTGCTCACCAAATATTTGGAATTGTGTCTTCCTGGGGAATGAAACTAGGCTGTCCCAAGTGAACAGGTGGTAGTGGCAAAAGTGCACTCAGTTTGCCAAGACTTCTGCCAATATTTGATTATCTAGAATAATATTAATCTGTGTGATTGACAGACTTGGCATGTTTTTTTCTCAGAAGTGCATTGTTTTCAAAGGGAATTAGGCATTTTTATCTGTTTTGAGAGCTACTGGACTGTATGAATTGTTCAAGACACTGGCAGCCCTCAGAAGATATTTTCTGCTAAAGCTATCCCACACAGTGTTCATGTCATTTGCTTGTTACTAGCAGCATCTTGATGCTTTCATTTTGAATTGTCACTTTTCCAGAATTCTGTAGAATATCTTGTATGTCTCAAAGAATTGGTTTTGTTCTATTAGGAGCTACTAAGAAAAGTATTTCTTTGCATGAACTTAACATTTATGCTCTTATGAGTATAGTCACCAGCCTTACATGATGTGAGAGAGATGCAACCAAAGCAGATTCTCTTTCCTTAATGCTTGACAGTGGCCTCAATGAGTTTTTTTCCTAGAGTCTCCAAAGTTTGTTTTCTTTCTGCTCCGTCTTCAGATTTTTTTTCCCTTTTGCAACTCCAGTACTTTCCACATTAATCTGCTCAGAAAATTCACCTTTAACAGTAGTTTCTAGTCCTTTCTCCTTGTTTGTTCCCTGCAGATTAGCTGGTAGAGAAGTGAGAATCTTTTACAGTTGACCTCTTTAGTATGTATTCATTATTCTAATTAGTTGGAATTTCTCTATGTTAATTGTTTTGAGATTGTCATATAAGTGCTTTCAAAAACAGTGCATGATACATGAAATGGTCCATGTCAGCAAATGGTTGTTCAGTGCATGGTAGGAAACAGTGCACCATTTCACAAAGACAGTCTTTAGCGTGACTTTATTCTCTAAATTGCCCAGGGCAAGTCTATATCTATTCATTGGCTCTGGTGGGAACATGGTCTCACTAGATTAAACTGCTTTTGTAAATATCCCCTCAGCAATACAGACCACATTCATTAAATCAATCAGAATCATTCAGTTGTGAATTGACAAGATTCTTACACATTTGCAAGTCAGCTTTCTCCTGTGTCTCTTAGGAGTCCTTGTGTTTCTATTTCAAGAGCAACCATTTAGCCATCTCCCGTGAAGTCATTGTGTGGTTTTGGCACCTTGAAGCGAAGCGTGAAGGGGGCTGGAATGGGAAATATCACTGGTTAGGGCCTTGGTTTTGCCAGCAGGAACCTGCTCTTGCTCTTGTAGATGTGTGGGCAGAACCCTGGTGCTTGGAAACTGGGTTTGGGGGAAAAAATCTGTAAAACTCTGGTGTCTAGCTATAGCATTTTTAACTGATGCTTTTTTATTTTTCTCTCTGTTTTTTTTTTAATCAGCAGTTCTCTTATTAGAACTAGTCAGCAGCTGTTTTGTCTCCTCATCCCCCTGCTTCTCACTGCTCTGTGAGAAATGTGTGGCTCCTGGGGACTGCAGGGAGCAGTTTATGGAGCAGGCAAGAAGATTCTTCATATTATTAACAAACAGGATGATGGCTCTTTTGCCTGAAGGTAAAACTAAATTTGAGCAGTAGGGGGCATGGAGAGCATTTGTGAGCATAACTGTGGGCTGAGAAAGTAACCTCTTCTCTCCTGCACCTTGTTCAGGCGGCCCAGAGAGGAGTTCAAATGTCAGGTTCCAGTGTGCTGAACTGCTCTTCTCCAAATCTCACAGCTCCTAGGGGTCTGATTTTTCAATGAGAATTGGGCAATGCTAGGATGAAATACCCATCTGTTACCTTTTCTGTGATTCTCAATGTCATGTGCCTGCAAAAGAACAGTTCTTAAAATTACACCCATATCTGCATTTTATTAAAACCTTTAATATTCAGTCTCAGAGGAGGCAGGTGCCCTGAAGAGTAGGATTTGCACCTTGTTGTACCATCCCACTGTTCCATCCAGCATCCTTTTGTGCTGCTTATATACATTTTTTAACAGCTGCTTTCCCAAACAGGGTCTTGTAGAAAGGATTTTAGCCCAAGAGATCTCTGCCAGGTTATTTCTTCATTTGTCCCCTCCAAAAGATGGGGTCCCTTATTCTCATCACTCATTTGGAGCCAGCCTCCCCCCTGCTGAGAGAGGGTTGTGTAATGTTTCTGCCACTATCCCTTTCAGATATGCTTCTTAAAGTGCTACTTGTTGTGAGAGAGAATTCCACCTGCCTGATGGTTGTCGCTCAGTGATCCTTGTTTTTTCCTGGATTGTGATTCTGTCTGCTATCACTGAGGACCCTTCATTCAGAACTATTCCTTCATTTCCTTGGCTGGAGGCATTTTGGAAACAGCCCGGTTTGGCTGTGCCTTCATTATCTTGGTAAATGATGGCATGCACCGTGGCCCATACTCTGCCAACATGTCCACTCAAAACCCCCGAGATCTTCCTTTGTTTCTGCATACACCTGAACTGTACACTGCAAAATGGGGCATCACTGGAAGGTTCCACACCTCCATCTCAGCAGAGAAGCACCATCAAATCATCTGGCCAGTCCCTGTTTTTTTTTTACCTGGAATGTTCCTACATGTTGTTAAAAATATATGCCAGGGCAATATCAGTATGGTTGCAGTGGTAGAAAATTTTTTTTGTCTTAGTTAAGTCCACGAGGGTGGATAGTGATAGCACAAGGGGGAATGGTTTTAAACTGAGACAGGGGAGATGCAGGTTAGATATTAGGAGGAAGTTTTTCACACAGAGGGTGGTGATGCATTGGAACAGGTTGCCCGGGGGGGTTGTGTATGCCTCGTCCCTAGAGGTGTTCAAGGCCAGGCTGGATGTGGCTCTGAGCAGCCTGGTCTAGTGGTTGGCAACCCTGCACTCGGAAGGGGGGTTGAAACTTGATGATCTTTGAGGTCCTTTTCAACCCAAGCCATTCTATGATTCTGTGATTCTCTGCATGCATGTGAATATGATTGGGTAAGCAGGTACTTTAAAGTAAGTCCAGTTGAAGTTTAGCAGTCCTTTTGAATGTACCATGTGCAGAGTTCCGAGAATGTGAGAAGTGAAGATTGGGTATTTGCATTGCGCTATTGTTTACAGTACCAAATGACCAATATTCCCAGCGTGAAAATGAATTTTTATTTATTCTTTGTTGCTTAAAAGTCATGAAATGAAACAGAAATCCAACACTTTTCCTTACTATAGGATCACTTAAATTGCTATTGAATTTACTTGTTGTGAGTAGTGTAGAAAAGCAGTTAACAATTACATAATCTACCCTATGCTATACAATCCTTTTGATGTGGTTTTATTACTACCTAGTAGTCAGCTTCAATACTACTTGAGTGTAGGAGCTTTTTCTACATAGGTCACTCCAAATGTAATGCCTTATATTTATTTCCATAGAAACTGTAACAGATACAAAGAGCACAATAATATTTGATAGAGAGAATTCTATACTACAGAGCACTGGTTTTCAACATTTATCTACCATTAGCTTTGCATTTTCACCAATGATGAACAAGAACCTGCATGCTGCGCTTGTAACAATCTGCAGACAGAGGTGACCCACTGTTTTATACCTGTTTTGTTGGCATTATTGCTAGGAAAACGTTGCCCATGCAGTCCAACTTTCACTGTGCTCACATCCACTGTTTGGTCTCCATAAATGCTCAGTGTCAATGAATGTCAATGGGTGTAACTTTTTTCTGCATGGAGGAATTGACTGACACACCTTTGCTCCATATGTGCTTCCATGCCAGACACCATTCTGTCAGACTGCCCCTCTGCTGCCATCTGTCTCATGGCAGCAGAATGTAACATAATATCGTTGGGAAGGTTCAGCCTCTACTGCCATACCACCACCATCTGCCTCTGACATCATGAGCCAACATCATAAAATAGGAGGCATTATTTTTGGATCAGCTCTCGTATTTGGTAAGCTTTATTAAAATCTTAGAACTACCAAGTGTGTATGCAAAGAATTTATGCAAAGGTACCTAATCCTACATTATTATCTACTAATATAACTTACTTTGTTGCTTAGTTAACTACTAATATTACTTTTAGGTCTCCAAACTGTGGCTTGCCAGTCATGGTCAGTCTGCACAGGGCTCCAGGGTTAAGCTAAAGAGAGTAATTTCAGAAAGGAATATGAAGACATTGCATATTATTGAAAGGTATGAAGTTGCCTCACCTCGCCTGAGGTTGTGAATCCCCCCTCCTTGGAAGCATTCAAGGCCAGGCTGGATGGGGCTTTGAGTGACCTGGTCTAGAGGGGGGTGTCCCTGCCTGTAGCAGAGGGGTTGGAACTAGATGATCTTATAGGTCCCTTCCAACCCAACCATTCTGTGATTCTATGACCAGAGGTTTCATGGCAGCCTTCAGTGAAGGACATATTTCTATATGCCCTGAGAAGAGGAATTCAAGATATCGTATCTGCTTATAACATTCTATAGAGGTACTGATATTTCAGTTATCTGTGTAGTGCAACTTTATGGTGATCCGTGATCAGTGTTGAAGGCTGTTTCTCAGCTTTGGAATTTTGGAGGTCTGTGTGTTTAAATAAAAGTACGTAGTTAATACACACAGGCAAATTTTGTATGATTTCCTGTCCTGTGCTTGGCTTAATTTTTGTGAGTAATACCTGAAGATCTTCCTATTTTAGAATCCATTCAGAAAAAAAGAGGCCCTCTTTGGAATGAGAATTTTCAGTCTTCCAGGAGGGACCCAGGAGACCTATGTGAAATTGGTGTCTTTGTTGATGATGTGGTTTTCCAGGACATGCAGATGTAAGTCTGTTGTTTAACCTTACTCAAACTTAAACAAGTGCTTCCCGACAGATTTCTAGTGGGCACTGTTGGAACACTATATCACAACAGCTGTCAGATGCTCTGTAAAGATAATTACCCCCTCATACTCTCTTGAACCTGTAAATTAAATCTGGATACACCTTTGAAATATAATTGGCCACACGACAGTTAACTTTTTCTCTGGTAAAAAGCCATGTTTGTGCCAGGTGCAGGGCAGTGGAGGATGCAATATGGTGGGCAATGGGGAGAGTGGAATTGATTATAACTGGTATAAATTTCACATGATGTGAAGCATCAGCTCTTTGCACAATGAAACCAGTGATTAAAGACCTGGATAGTTCTACACAATTGACTTATACTCTGGAGTGGTGTTCTCCAAATTACAAAACCAATCAACCACCCTAATTGCCTTCATTCAAAACCAGTCACCAATTTGATTCTTTTGCCAGCCAAATAAGGCAGCATAAATCAGGCAGTATGAGTGTCGAGGAATGCACATTTGGGACCTGGCCAGATCTTATGTAAACCTAACAGTAATGTATTAAATCCGTGGCCAGGAGAGATTTGCAGTTCTTGTTTCAGTGCAGCATCTCCTTTCGGCTTTCTGCGATGTGGTGAGCGTAGAGCTGAAATACTCCAGATCTGATTGCGGCCCCCCAGATACAGTGGTGTGGCTTTACAATGGCTACACAGTAAGTGAGGACTGAACAGGGTCTTTACTTTGTAATGTCTGCTTTTATTAGGATTTTACTTTAAAAGGCTCTAATGGGATTTACTTTGCTCCCATTGAATCAAACTGTTACTGACATTAGTGAAAGCAAGTTCAGGCCCCAGTCAGCTTTTTAGTGTCGTCGTAAAGACATTTGTTGGTTTTCTTTCAGTGGAGTGGAGATAATTCATTTTCTTTTTCGGCATGCATTCCCTTCATCTGCTTTTGTGTGTGTGTTCTATTTTTTGAAAAAAAGAAAAAAAGAAAAAAAGACACCATTTCTTTATTTTGAAGTCTAACCTTTTTTCAACGTGCATGGTATAAGTGGGAAATGGGTCTGTATGGCACCTTCTGGATCTTGGACTCATTGAGTGACTATGGAAAGAGTTAGATTGCACTGTGCCTGAGGAGTCATTCCTTTGGAAAGAGAACTGAACTGGTCTCTATCAGTAGGACTTAACACCCATTAAAAATTCTTTAAGCCCAATTTGACTATCATTTTAGGAGGTGAAGTCACAGGCAGTAAAAGATCTTGCTGGGCAAAAAGCAGCAGTTAAAAGCAAATAGATTAGCTAGATGCTGGAAGCAGAGGAGTGAAGAATGTATCTGCTGGTGAGGTTTTGTTAGAGGTCTTGTAACAAATTTTGATCACTATACACATGAATCTTACGTGAGTCTCTATTGAATTGCCTAACATGAAAAAAGGAGAAAAATTGAATTATTTGGTAGACTTCCGTTCCTTTCAAATGCAAACAAGAGAAGGACAGTATAGATGATTGTCAAAATGATGGAATAAACCTGGAAACGAGGTGTAGAGCATTTCACTAATATATGAAAACTATGAATGCCACATGGAAGGCTTGACTTCTTTCTCTCTCTAATTCTGCCAGTAATAAAAGAACACAGACATCTGAATTTCAATAGAATATAAAGGCATTCCATAAAAGTTAAGTAATAGTTTATGTAAAAAATAGTCAACCTGTTATATTTCTACAGGAGAATAATAGCTCTGTCCAGATTGTGGTTATTATGACTACTACATTCAGCCTCTACAAAATTCACATATACAAATAGTCTGTTCTTATTCCTACATATAAATGCATTTGAAAAAGGATATGCTGAATAGCATCGCTCAGCTTTCCAGATGTGTGTTACAGATTGTTTTCAAAGTTTTCTAAAATATTACCTTTAAGCAGGTGCACGGAATGCCAAATTATAAAGCAATGGCTAACATTTACCATGTCTAAATATATATATATTACCTTTTTCTTAATGTTTTCTGAAAATAGCTGGAACTCTCTGACTTCCTTTGGGTAAGTGGAGTTAAAATGCATTGTTCTGTCTAAAACAGTTAAGAATTGAAGAAACAAGGACACTTGCAGTCAGCTCCAGATAAAGGGACATTGTCATAACCTTTGAATTCTGATTGATTTTAAGAAATTACTGCATCATTCACTGCTTCATATCTGGATGTGTGTCATTCCTCAGGTTGATCAGGGGAGAGCAATGGAGAGACATGATTGTGTAGGACATGACTGCATATGCAGGACCTGGTCCAGGAGGGAGGAGGATGGCTATAAAGCAGAGGTTATATGTGATTTGATGGAGAAGTCAAAGGAAGGGCGGTAGAGGATTTTTTTAAGGAAGGTCTGACCTAAGCGTAGACAACATTTGAGACTGTTTAGAAAACTAAAGAAACATTATTAGCTGTCCCTAGAACCTCTTCCTCAGCCTGTGGGCCTGCCTGCCTGCCACCAAAGAGACGTACAGTGAAAAGATAACTAATTCATTCCAGAAGAGATATCCTCTTGCTTTTAGAGGATGGGCAGAGGGAAAATTGGCCCACTGGAAGCCAGCAATTATGGGAGAACACAGAGAGAGCAAGATGCTAATTCTGTAAAGAAAGGTAGAGCTGCTGTGCTGAGAATGAGCTAAGGAAGGAAACTGGAGCCTCTTCTATCCAAGGGTATTGTGAGTTCCAGCACGGAAATCTCCTAGGGTTGGTGTCGGCCCTGCTCAAGTGCAAGTATCCCCTTCAGTCCTGCAAGCTTCTCATCCAAAACACAAAATGTAGTGATCCAATGGAAGAACCTGAGAAGGAGCACCAGAGCCTGACCATGGATGAAGTTCTTCTTCCCCCATCCACCCTCCCCTTCATTTGCCACGGGAAGTGTGGAGAATTTTTCTGAAAAGTGGTATTGTAAGCTGTAGAGAGGAAGGAATTGAGTGCTTCCCCGCATGAAATCTAATTGCATAGTAAATACTTTTTCCACCTCTTTTCACTTGTCCCCTTTCTGTTATTTTCTCTTTCCATCTCCTGATTTTCATTCCTTCATAGTCTTTCACTTTTGTTTTGTTATGATTTCATCTTTCATTTAATTGTCCTGTCTCCTGCTATGGTTTAAGAAACATATCTAAATTATTTCACTGAATATGTTAGTACCTCTCTTTGTGCTTTCCCTTCTAAATGATGTTAGTTCAGAGCCTGTGTTCTACCTCCTGTCCCACAAGTAGCAGTGTAGAAGTGGCTCCATCCTTCCCATGTTCCTGTAAGTGGGGAGCACTGTGATGTATGGGTTAAAGATAGGTGCACATGTCTATTCCCTTTCTGCAGCAAATAAGCAATTCTTTGGAAGCAACAATAATGCAGAAAAGGTTGTGCCTTGTCAGACCTTGAGACAGTCTCAATATTTCTTTTTTGAAAGGGGGAGAACATATGAAAATATTGATCTTCCTTGAGCCTCGGAAGAAAATCCAGTATTTTTATGATGACTGGTCTGAAAGATCTAGATCTGCAGGATGCAAACAAAGAATCCCAGATTTCAGTCTGCAGGCAGATGGACCTTTAAGCAAAATTCCCTGCGCAGCAGGGACATCTGTTATAATTTTGGATCCACAAACGTTAAGGATACTCAAAATTCAGCTATGGAGCTCAATCCTTAGCTAGACCCAGCAGGAGAAGTAAAAGGCAAAGTCTGTACTGTGTGATTTACTAAGGGCTGAAATAGTTTCTGCAGCAAAGTGGAACTATGTGGATTTAACCTCATGTTACCAGAGGGCATCTGACCTGTTTCCATTGCTGGTGATCACCAGAGCACAGCTTGACATCCTTTCTTCTCCTCCTTTATGCTGTCAGACCAGCCTGAGAAGGTGGGGGCAGTGACATGCAGTTTGGCTGAGCCATTACACGGACACTGAACATCAAGGGTGTATATATACATTTATATGTATGTATTTTTTTACATAAATCCTTCTTGAAATTTTCCCATTGGCAATTTTTAATTGACTGCATGGAATCAGGAGCCAGCACAGTTGTTTCTATTTACATGTGATATCTTCTTCATCTTCAGTTAGTAGTTAAAGAGTACCAAATCATTTTTTGACACTGTAGTACAGTTATACAAATTTAAGACAAAAAAAAAATCTATTATGTAATGGGAATTTGTATTCTTTCCCTTAACAGTATTCGAGGTTTTCTGGAAAAACTATGTGACACTTTTCATGGCAGTAGTCACAATTGGTGGTGATGCTATATTTGTGCAGACATTACATGTCGTTTTTAAAATGTTAGTGATTAGTTTGGAATTTTTTCTCTGAATAGTTAGCATTAATATGAGTCATTTAAGACTGGACTGAAGTAATTTGCCATATTTGTGACTCATTAAACATTTATACTTTCTCTTCATCAAATTAATTCTTTCAGGAAGTACTTACTGATATGTATTGCTAGCAAAAATCAAGCTAGGGTTTCAAGGAGTTTTGTTTAGATGCTCACAATGTGTTTTGCTTGGATAAATAGGACAAACATAATATTTGTAGAACTGTGTTGCTGGCACACCACGTGCTATGTCTTTTTTTAAATCTATCTTTAGCCTCCCCAGTCCTTGTACTTTTATGCGTGAATTAGTACTACATTTACAGAAGTTATGAACTAATGTCTATAAATATTTTCCCCCAAAAATATCCAGAAAGTGCAAACTTAAAGGCAAGCAGAGCCAAAGCAATTTCAGTTTTTTTTCATTCAGGGAATATTCATGAGAAATATTTAGATATTTTCAGTTCTCCTCTATAAGTTTATCTTAATATCTAAGGCTCTATTATTCCTAATTGCTAATGTCACAGCCTTTCCACAGCAGTGTTCATGCCAGCGAAGGCTTGGGAAAGCCATCTGTAATTTAAGATTTTATTTTCAATTTCATTTCACAGAGTATACCTGGCAAGAAATCAAAGTGCTTCATTGTGTGGTCTTTCCACTGTCTACACTATTTAACATGGCTATAGCTCTCCTAGCTTTCCTTGCAGGGTTGGTTTCAACCCTTTCTCCCCACAAATAGCCCCAGATCTCTTTCCATGTGATCTTAACTTTTTCATTCCAGGGGAAAAATATGAAACTACAGTGTGAATATTAATTTAGCAATTTGAACTCCATCTACAACTTTCTTATTCAGGTACAACTGGCAAGAAGAATTAATTTCACATCCATTGATGTTGGACTGATCCTTCATTGCATAACCTCATGAGAAAAAGTTGATCTACTTAGCTCTTTGTTTCTCATGAGCTTGGGGTACCATTAGAAGGAACAACAGCAACAACAACAGTTGCTAAAAAACCAGATCAGTGTTTTGTGTATTACTGAGAACAGACACCTAGAAAAACCTAGTTATTTTATGACCTTCAGGGAATATTTAGTAGAAGAAACTTACTGGTTTTCACTTTCACCTAGGAAGTATTTTATCTATTGAATAGTTAATGTTAAGTGGAGTGTCACTTGATTTTGTAGCTCTTAGTATTTCCTAATATTATTTGTTACTATTATTTAAAATGACCGTTGTTCTGCTTTTTGATCTGTGCATAACAAGTTCCCTGTGAAAGCGTTCCCAACTGCTTTCCTGTCATTTTCAGAGTTTCAGTAAGGCCTAGTCATCTGTGGGTTTCTTTTTTCTTTTTTCTTTTTTTTTCAGTTCATCACCTTTTTCTTCACTGATATTTGAAAAATTAGTGACAGAGATGTTGTACTTTATAGGATCTAAATTGTAATGGGAAGAAGAAAAACACTAAATTATGCATTAATTAGGAAAGCTAATTATTTAAATGGAAGATCCCTGGGTGTTCCTAGTTGCAAAATTGCAGTTAGAGGTCTTTTTCTAAAGGAATATAAAAATATGGTAAGGTGACAATAGTACGGGTTAACAAGAACATGTTTGAGAGTAAGCAGCAGCACATGTGGATTTTGTAGTGACAATAAAACATGCAACTGGGCATGGTAAATGGCTTTCTCTTTCTCTTGAAATTTTTTACGATGCTGCTGCTCAGTTTGTGACTTCAGCATGAATTCATGTTCCTTTGTTAACTTCACCTGTCTTCTCAACCTACACAATCTTGTGACTGTTTTGACTTCTTTTTTAAAAATAATCATACAAATGCCAAGTCGTCCTTAAGGGAACCCTAAGGACCAACCTGCAATGTGAATATTCAAATTTTAGTAGTCAAAAAGTCCATTATCTTCTCAAGAATATTATGGATTTATGGGTATCTCAATAAAATTAGAAAAAGTTTATAGCTGCCATACTTTTAATAACACAGATTCATTCATGTTGGGTATTTGGGTTCTGAAGGTTTGTTGGCCATTGTCAATCTTAAACTGTATAACAACCAGTTAAATCTTGTACTTTAAGTTGTTATTTGTCTTATGAAAGTCAAATTATAAGGGTATAAATTTTAAGGTGAGAATTTGTCATATATTGACCAAACTTTAAACTGTTAACAATATCACTGAATAGAGAAGTGAAAAAGTTTTCACAGAAGTGTATGCAAATGAGTAAGGATAGGAAGGGAAAACGTGTTCACTGAAGTGTCTAAGATTTTAACAAGTAATCTGAAGTTGGGCATAATTTTACATCCAGATATAAGTTGCCTGCTTATGCTTACTTTGTCTGCAAATTCTTGAAGCTTTAAAGGCAAGCATAAGTGTTATTGTTCAAATCCCACAATAATTTCTTTTGCATTTGCTCATCCTTTTTTTCATTAAAAAGTGTATTTTTTTAACAAGTTACAGTGGATCATCTTTTGAACAACTTAGCCCTAACAGAAAGTAAATAAAAGTAGAAGAACGTTTGTGTAGAATATTGAAGAAAAAAGTGAGACAGTTACATACTTCAGTTGTTTGTTCCTATTGTTAAATATTGTGTCTGTAGAGTTCATCCACAACAATATTTTCTCTAGAAAGTAGGGGACATAATGAATGTGTATGTTTTCTGCAAAAAATGAGTTTATTAAAAGAAAAAGGTCAACAGGGCTCCTCACAATTTGAAACATCAATACGCACGGTGATGTTTGCATACAAACACTACTGACTTCCTTGAAGTACAGAAATTTTTGCATGATGACTATTGATGGATTGATTTTTAAGTAATAAAATGCACAAGAGAGATAAATGAGTAATCCTGACAATCTGAGATTAGCATAGCGGAATTCTCTTGTAAAGATCAAACAGGGCCGTATGCACCCTCTGGTTTTGACTGCTGTATCACAGTGATTGATGCAGCAAGGCCATATCAGACCATTAAACATCTCTTGTTCCATGTGCCATTGCTAAATGCTTCAGAACAAGGTGCAAGATATCCTGTAGATAATGAGTGGAATATGCTTCCCAGAGAGTATTAATCTTCCCAGCCTTCTTTTATAGCCTGCATCAAACAACAAAATCTTCCATTTCATATCTAAGTCTCCATCTATTTTTCCTTGCAAAGAAATACAATATTTGTCTTCTGTTAGATATTTAAGCTTTATAAATGGAAATCTGTGAATAATTCTGGTAATATAATGAATCCACTGGGCCTCAGTAGACTTCCTCTTGTGCTTAAAGTTACATATATGCATGAGGATCTTGATGCAAAGGAATCTTAGCATCTAGAATAAACATTGATCTCTTAAATGGTATTTCTTAAAGTTATCTTTCTTTTTAGATGAATGTTTATCAGAGTCTCGTCAAACTGTATGATTCTGATGTTAAAGAAACAGATAAACAGCATATTTGCTGAGAAGCTTGCTGTTCTTTGTTCGTCTAGACTTGATCCATGAACTGAAATGATCACATATAATTTGTGTTGCCATAACTGAATTCTACCGTATATATAGCAACTAAATTCCTTTGTATTTCATCTTAAATTTGAGAATAATCTGTCTATATTTAGAGTGAAATGTTCTGCTTCTCAAAATTAAGTTTTCAAAAATAAAAATAGTTTTGTGTAAACCAATTTTTTTGCATTAATTAATAACTTTTCTTGAGTATTTGTTATGAATTAACCTGTTTCTGTCTCAAATCAGCTTTTTAGGCAATAGCAAAAAAGAATATGCATGTTTTCTTATTTCGATCTAAGTTTATCATTCTTATCTAAGTCTATGTAGGAAATACGTATTTCCTAAAAGGGATGTAACAATTGGTAAGCTCAGATCTTAGTGGTTTTAGCATCTATTCAGTGTCTACTTAATAACATATATTTTGTTAACAGGTTGACAATGCCATCAAATATTTGAGTAGTTTATCTCTAAATATTCAGTTGTGCTGCAACATCTGCGAATAATTTGGGTGTAATGAGAGCCTAAAACAGATATTTCAAAAATTAGAGGGCTGGGAACATAAATACATTTAGTCTATAGAGATAAAGTTTTCTTCCATATTTAAGCTATAGAATATCAACCAGTTAAAAAAAATAATGAAGTTTTCCCCTTAAATTAGTGTTTCTAGATATTTCTTTTAAAACATAAAGTGTAAAAGATAAAAAGATGTAACAACTTCTCGTTTTTATCTTTATAAATTAGAGAATAGCTTCACAGCATTTTCCACCTGACTTTCCATGTTAATATACGTAGACAAATGAGATGGAGCGAAGTTCTATTATTATTAACCAACTATCTGTCTTCCCCGTATTCTCTTTCCCATCTACATTTTTTTTGCATGTGCTTTAGTCCTCAGTCGGTAGATTTAAATGTCATTATAAATATCTTCTCTTTATTTCACTTAGTTATGCTTACATGTATGTACATGAATTACTGTAAGACCCTTGGTATCTTTTGCTGTGTTTCTTCCAACTTGTAATAGCTTTCATTCTTATTATGTAACTGGAAGAAAGTAACACTCATAAGGAAGTTACTGTGAGTATTTGCAATTTTGAGGTTAATTTTTTTCCCATCATACAAGTTTCTTTCAGTAGTATCTTGAAACTGATCTAGCTGAAGAGTTTTATTCCTTTTGTTTACAAATTTAGTATTATATTTGGCTTTCAATTCTTAGTCACCATCAGTTATCCTATCAATTGTTTCTGGCTTCTCAGAGATTACTGGAGGTCCAGCATCTTAACATGAATGGGGGATTATTAAACTTTTTTTTTCTCGTTTCCATGGAAAGAATTCCTCTAGAGATGGATGGGATTTTGCAGTTGGGTCTTTCTTATTCCTCTTTTTTTCCCACCTGGATTTCCACAGATAGGCTGTTTCTCAAACACTCAGCTGTGGGCAGTGGAGCTGATGCAAGCCCAGTACACCACATTATGGATGTGCCTGCAGTTTTCGAAAGCTATCTATTCAGTGCAATCCATTTATGTTTTCATTTGAGTTTTGGTAGGATAATGATGACATAAAACTTGTAACTGGAGAGTAAATTTCAATCCCTCTCCCAAAGGTTACAAAAGAGAAAACAGTAATATTGCCATTCCAATGGGAATTCCATTTGGGTCACTGAGGAAGCCTATTTTATAGCTAATGGTAATTTTTTATTTTCCTCTTAAGGTGTAAATGCATTTTTTTTCTCTCAAGCATAATATGCACTATTCTCTCGTTTTAGAGCTATACTCATTAATTTTCTGTCTTAGTACCTATAGAACATTTCACTACATACTACAAGTTGCACTTGAATAATAATGAAGCAAAGTGTACGTGATTCTTGGAGTTTTAAAAATATGTTTTAATCTGAACAAATAATGTGTCTCTAAAAATATCTTTCAGCAGTCTTCAAAGATATTCCCACCAATGAATCAGAACTCTGTTGGTAGATAATAGCGTAACTAATGCGGTAAGCCTCTGTGCAAATCTTGTTTATATTACTGTTTTTTCCTGTGTCTGTCATAAGGTTATGACACCCGTATGAGTGAAGAAATACAACGTACAACTGAATATGCTATATGGAAAAATTTCCTGAAATCTGTATTCTGAGCACAGGGCTGCAGAGTACCTTCTACTGACACCAAAATATGAATTTTTAAGTATAACTTTTAAAAAGAATTTCTATGGTAACTGTATTAGTTTAATTTGCTTTTAATCCTCTAGCATTTTTAGACCAGTGTCCTTATAGAGTGGTAAGAAATTATATCCCTCCTCAGGCTTTGGAAATGCAGACCTGAGCTCTAGAAAGGATTGTATTCATGAAGCAGAGTTTTTAAACCAGCTGGGAAAAATGTGACAGAAATCTCCATCTGCATTCTTTTCACATCTTGTCTTGTGAGAAGTAGGCTCAGAAATACAAAACAGAAAACACAGATGAGACGAGGTAGCATCTGTTTATTCTTGGAGCCTCTTGCTGTGGTTTCTGGTCATCTCCTCTCTTGTCATCTGTCTATGCTCCTTGTCTCTCATCTGTGTCTTGCAACTTGGACATGACTGCAGTACTTCCATTTTAAAATTGAGATGAGAAACCCCTAAGAGCCCAAACAAACTTCTGGGGATAGGAAAAAGTGCTCTGGTTACAGCAGGGAGAAACAAAAAAGCAGACCTTTCCTTCATTATTTTTTTCTCCTCTTTCCTGTCAAGTATATGATAAACTTCAATAGGAAGAAGCTGAATCTTCTTCATACCACTGAGCCCTGAAGCAGAAAAATCCCATAGGCTGTGCTGTGCTGAGTTATTCCCCTAGCTGACAATATCTCCTAAGCAAGGATGTGCATCTCTGCATGCCAGGCTCCGTAGAGCTCAGCTGGATTTCCTCTCTTGAGGTTCCATGGTTTCTCTTTTTTGATCCACCAGCATTCAGAAGGTCTCTGCCTTCTACCCTGAGCCCCTCGATGCATAATCCGTCAGGGTGATTTCTTCTCAGTACTGTAATCTCTTGAAAGCTGACAATATTTTCAGACCTGTGTGTTTTCCTTACTGCATGACACTTACTAAAATGTAAGTAATTTTGATTTTGTTGGTGGTGATTTGGTTGGGTTACTAATTCATAAACATAGCGCACTAATCTGAAATACTTGTAACATAGCCAAAATGCCAGTCAGCCAATAAAACTTTTGATCTTTAGCTGAGAAGACTGAAAGGAGTTTTTTACATTTTGAAGGGAAGGTACTATGAGAGGAAGGATATTTATTTACATTCACATGCCTACATGTAGGTAAATGGTTTTATGTTTTTAGAAACATTTGATTGACTTTATCTAGAGGGAAGTTTTCTTTTATGATCTGGTCATGGGTTAACACTGTACACAGCTGACATACATGCAGGAGAGAGCAGTCTTTAACTTACAAGGTAGTTTCTAAAAAGCTTTGTCAGAGATCCATTTGCTTATACTCATGGTTTATTTTAAGGTCATGAGTAGTCCCATTATTATAAATGCTATGCTGATCAAGGCCAGAGAAGCTTTGCGTGGTCAATCCATCAGTATATGTTAGCTTATTTTGCTTTATTCCTTCTGTGAAGATTTTTGATAAGTTTTTCAATTATATAATAGTCGTTTTGTTTGTTGATGTCTGTGTCTCCTTCCTACTACTTTAGATTACAGAATTGTTAATAATCTACAGGATTATTTAGATTTTAGTAGGCTTTCGTTCCTTTTCTTTTCCAGAGGAATAAAAGCAAAACAAAGCAAACTCCCATCAGCTAATTTGCCTTAAAACATTGTCTCTTTAGGGTTTCAGTTGTCTTTCATACTGGGAATTTTAATGTCATTTCTCTTGATATTTACTGATTTTTTTCCATGAAATCTGTACCCTTGTATTGTCATAACCTGGAAAACCAGTCTTTGCTACACTGAATTCAAATAGCTTATACTCAGCTTCTCAGTTATAATTGTTTTGTCCCTGCTAATAAATTAATGATATCTCTCTCTAGCATGAAGGGCTAAAGCTTAAAGGAAGAGGAAGTGACTTCACTAGGTAACTCTGTAGACCTGGATGCATGTTCATCTGTTCTGTATTTGTTACTCGATAGATATCTGGGGTAGCTGAAATTGATTTTGAGTACCCTGAGAGTTGATCTCTGATACTTCTTTTTTCTTATTTTCTTCTTTTCTTTACAGTTCATTCTACTTTCTCTTTTATTTTTCATATCTCCTACTGAAGGCATGGAATGGTTAGACTGACTATTACTTTTCTAACAGATTAGCTGAGTACTGGAAAAGTGAATATTAGCCTTTTTACATTCAAATGTGTCATATACAATTTATATGGTTCTGTGAATATTTGACTTGAGTGAAAGGCCTGTAGACTTTGACTATAATTTCACCAAGTAAGAAACTGCTCTTCATTTCTGCTTTTCCTGGATTTCGAGTTTTCTTCCTCACTTCTTAAAATGTTCATACATCATATTCAGCTGCACTGAAACCTTTGGTCAGTCTTGATCCCAGTAACAAAATTCATATCATTTTTTTTTCCATTCTAGAAAAGATTTTTGTCCATTCAATTTGTTTGACATTTACTTCCTCCTTCTTGGTTCCTTCACTTGAAACTTCAATGGCTATGTTGTGTGTAATCAAGTAATCAAATATCCAAAAACACTCACTAAATGATAGTTCAGACATTATACTGAAAAAAAGCAATATTTTTCCCTATGTTACTTAATTGTTGAGCTTCAGATTGTTATGCTAGAAATCATTATTCCACAGTCAGAGAAAGCAAGCAGTTTTATTGTCAAGAGAGAAGGAGTCTTTTCCCCAGTCAGCAGTAAAACAATTTATGGGAGGAGTGTTTGTTTCCCCAGCACAAAATAAAAACTGTTTTCAGGGTATTGTAGCTAAAGACAGGACAGATAAATCATGCACCTGCAAAACTCCTAGTATACAATAGATATAACATTGGAGGAAAGAAATCATAGCTTTGATAAATGTCCTAATCCCTCAGTGAGGTTTGCAAAAACATGCAGGTCCATCCACATGAGTTAATGGTAGAGAGGTACATCAGGTAGCTTTGCAGGATTTATAGAATTCTTCCCAGTGGCCAAATGCACTTCACAACTGCAGTGTGTTCAGTAAAGTAAGCAGTTTGTGGATTAGAAGAGCTGTAGTATGCATGTGATATTGGAATCAATGCTTTGTCGGTTCTAGCTGAAGAAAGAAATCTGACTTCTTCTCATTTGGTAGGATTATAGAAGTGGTGCCATGGACATTTTTTCATTGTTCTTAAGCATCCTTCTTCCCTGATACATATGTCTGGATTGCTTTGGTCAGTTAATATTGCAGACTTGCTTAAATTGTCAGCCAGGTGTTACTCTTGGGATTGCCTAAAAAACATTGTACATTGCAGATCTAGTGCGAGGAAAATCATTTTGCATCCAAGTCAGTGGTTGATTTATTGTTCAGGGAATAATTCAATATACATATAGTAAACTGATATATCAGAAAAAAATGTTAAGATACTGCAGAACAGAGTGAAACGTACCTTTGGGTACAATAAAAGGAAAGGGAATTCAAGTGTCAATGAAATAATTATTTTTCCCTCTGAAGTATCAAAAACTAATGAATTTAACAAAAGATTATAGCTGTCTGTAAAAAGTCCCAGTTTAGCAGACAGACAAATGCTAAAATCAGTCATCAATCAGTAGAGATCTTAAACTTCTGTTTCAGTCTGCAGTACATTCCATGTAAAAAAAATAGTAAGAGGTAGGCAAAAATGGTTCATTGACTTACAGCCAAAGGGGTATGAGAGCTTTCTGTGCCTGGGAATGTCATCTTAGGAAATATCACACGTTAAAATATTTTTCAATATGGTACTTAAATGTTTGCAATGTCCTTTTGTGTCCTGTCTTTTACTCAGGGAATGCCACAAGTCACGAGTACTGCTGTGCAGTTTTCAGGAAAGACTTCAATGTATGGCAGTTCTCAGACCTTGTAAAAATACTATTTCAGAGGTCTGCTAAGATCAGAGACTTAAGACGGTGTGCTTTGTATGTAATAAAGACTTTCTTTTAAGATTGGTGTTCATCATCAAACTTTACCTGACATGGACCCTCCCCTTTGAGACATTTGCCTCTGTCACTTATGTGCTCTCCATCTCCTGGTGAACAAGCGTACTCTTTTCGAGGCACTCCATACAGGTGTGCACAATTGAAGGAATATATTGTATTGAGTGACTGATTCATGTGTGTGAGTTCTTCAGAAATCAGATCTGTGCAGCACATGTGGGTCATCTGTGACTGTGTCTTTGTAAGCACTTGCTCTTGCCAGAATTTACTGGGAATACTTAGACCATGCTCTTCTTCGGTTAACACAATGCTTCACTATTTTAAATTATAACCTTGTCATTGTAAAAAGGGATAGAGTAAGTTTAGGGGTTGCCACTGTGTTTTATTTTCAGAAAATAATTACTTAACAACCTACCGTTAAAGGGTCATATTCATTGTCCTTCTGAGGTTGGTATGAATTAAATTTCTTGCAACAGATTGATTAAATAATAATCTGAACAGGGGGAACCTTGATATTTTCCGTATCCTTATTCCTTTCAAAGCACAGAAGGCGGGGACTTGGAGTCAAGACATTCAATAACATGCACCTTTTGCTCCCAGTTTACTTATTACAAATAACCCAATTCAGATAAAAAAACAATATATAACTTTTAGTAAGCTCTTTGCCTCTTGGCACTGATGTGGATGGTATGGCAGTCAAAAACTGGGCTCTTCATGTCCGCTTCCTGGAACTGTGATGCCTTCATATTTTTTCAGCTCCCCTGCTCACTCTGTAACTACAGGATCAATGTTTCATAATTTGCACAGGAAAAAATACTCTTAGGATTCAAGTAACAGTTAAAAGAACACCATGAATTACAATGTTGAGTCACTGGAAATGACAGCAGCTCTAACCAAAAAACTGTGAAAACCTTATACATTTTGTTTTCAAGTCTGAACTCTGGGGAAACATAACAATGACTGCCTGAATTTTATTTTATTTTATTTTTTCCCTAGAATACATTTCTCCAGAGTTATTTAGATAATTTAGAATCATAGAATCACAGAATCACAAGGTTGGAAAGGACCTACAAGGTCATCTAGTCCAACCATTCTCCTATCACCATTACTACCTAAATCTAGTACTAAATCATATCTCGTAGCACCTCATCCAGACACCTCTTGAACTCCGTCAGGGACGGTGACTCCACCACCTCCCTGGGCAGGTCATTCCAGTGCCTGACCTCTTTTTAAGATAAAAAGTTTTTCCTTATATCTAATCTAAATCTCCCCTGGCGCAACTTGTGGCCGTTTCCTTGGGTCCTATTTGCTGCTTGGGAGAAGAGGCCAACCCCCTCCTCACCCCAACCTCCCTTCAGGCAGTTGTAGAGTGCTACAACTTCCTGAGTGTACAGTCTCCCCTGAGCCTCCTCTTCTCCAGGCTGAACAATCCCAGCTCTCTCAGCCACTCCTCATAAGACTTGTGCTCTAGACCCCTCACCAGGTTTGTTGTTCTTCTCTGGACACATTCCATTTGAGACATATCCTAAAAATCCTCTCAGCTTTGCATTTCTGTTGGGCACCATCTCTAGAGAATTCAGTTGTGCTGTAGTGTCTGGCCAGCCTAGGAACCCTTGGTCTTGTCTAGGGGGAGCAAGTCTAGGGAGTTCTTCAGAAAGGCCATAGGGAGCAAGAGAAGGGGAAGGACAGATAGGCTGGACCCTTTGTGTTTTGGCCTGCTGTGGGCTCACGCTTGTTGCTCTTGGATCCCCTGGATGAGCTATAGCCTTATGTGTATGCTGAGATAGGAAATATAACTTCACTGCCTCTGTGGTTTCAGTGGAATGCCATTTCTCTCATTTTGTCCTGTTTTTCCAGGTATAATGTATTGAGTTCCAGTCCCATGTCTGGAAAAACAATGTTTCTCTCAGAACTTGGTCATGTCTCTGAAGCTTTTTCATAAAGGTTATGAGACAAACTTGATAAACTCAAAATTTGCAGTGGCCAAGTATTAACATCTCTGTTCTTACTGGAACAGAAAGAATCTGGTTCTAAACTGTAAAAGATTAGCAAGAAATAGTGAAAGATTATGTTTGGAAAAGTAACCTCACAAAACTACCCTTTCATCATATTGAAAAAATATATGTATAATTTTCTGCAATATCTGCATTGTTTAGTTTTCATAACAATAAAAAAAAGGAAAACAACAACAAAAAACAAACCTAAAACATTTTCTCTCTTCAGTTTCACAATCACTAGAGTCTTGAAGGTCTCTCAGGTGGATTTTGTGATGAACTACCTTCAGATTTGGTTTGCCCGTTTTTTTCTCTGAGCAAGAAAACAAATGCATCATTTTAGCTCATGCAATAATGTTCCAGGGCACATCTTTTCATTTCTGACTCTTCCAGGTTATAGGAAAATTTTGATTTCCATGGGAACAGTACTGTTTTATGAAGCATCCAAACTTTTAAGAGCGCAGGGCTGCACTTTGCATCATGGTCTAATCCAAATACAGGCATATAGAAATCTTGCAAACAACATCTCCAGCTTAGCTATTTCTCTGCTTAGCCTTGCTCAGCTCTTTTAATCACTTTAATATCCAAAATAGCATATTGGAGGGATATGGTGAAGTACATGGACACCATTTTAAACACAGTTCCTTTTACAAAAAAAAAAAAGAAAGAAAAAAAGAAAACAACAACAACCAAAAAAAGCCACCAAGAGAAAGACAGCTGCAGACAGAATCTTTCTGTAATCAAAATCCAAGGGACTGGAGACAGCTCAAATTATGTGGGCTAAGGAAATAACATCACGGCTCAGGGAAGCTGCCTTTAAAAGATGACATACGAGGCCTAATTTTTTAATCCTACTTGTCTTTTTTTTTTTTTTTTTTTTTTTTTTTTTTAAGGTAATGCAAGCAGAGAGGTAAGATAAGGCAGAATAATTTTGGAATATTTGGCATAAGTATGTTTGATAGATGCAGTCTTGTATTTGAAGTGACGTAGAATTTCAGAATTAGGACGATAGTTGTTAGTTTTCTGCTGGATGTTGCTACACTGAAAAAAAGATCATGTGTGTGATGACATGAAGACTTCTAAGTTTCCATCAAAACTGTTAATGTTTCTTAGTCCTAGTCAGTGGTATGCATTACTCACATGCAAATAGGGAGGAGTTGCAGAGAGTTCTTATGTCTACTCTAAACTGCTTAAAAAGCTGGAAACATTGCACCAGTCAAAAATTTTGCCACTACTTTGCAAGTATGCGGTGCTTTAAAGATAAAACTTCTCCATAAATATTGTGTTCTAGTTTTCCACACTTAGACTTCACACATTAGCTATTAAAAGAACTATGAGCTGGAAGCAGTTAAGCTCAAGAAATAGTACTAATTCTAATAATACTTCGCACTTCACTTGTGCTTATGTCCAAAAATGTTCAAAACTTTTGTAAACATGAGGAAAAAAATGTCTTCTGAAAGTTTGTTAGAAAAGATTGTCTATACCTATAAGCCAGAGAAACAAAGGCACAGATAAAAGGTTCCTATTTTAAAATAGGCTTAGATATTTAAATTGTACTGATCTCAATTTTAGATTGAATCAGACTTTAAGAGTTTAAAGGTACCTGAATGAAAAAGCTCAAGAAAAAAAAAAGCTCCCCTCATTTTGTACTATTCATTGTTTCTGGTAATCATAGGAAGGATGGGAAAGTTCTGTTTTGTTACAATCTGACAGTTTTCTGCAGAATTTTTCAGAGAAAAGCTGATCAGGTGGTTCCAAGTGCTGCACCACTGATGACCTAAGAGATGTAGATAAGACAAGGTTGTGGAGAGATTTGGTAACTTTTCTTGGAGTAATCAGTGGAGCTGGGAGGAAATAAGTGCATTCTCAAATGCTGAGCCAAACCTTGTTTGCCATAAAACTGGCCAGTTTGCGGCAGGTTGATGTTTGCTAGCTGTTAGATACTCACTAAGCTGCTCTTTCACTCCCCGCCTCAAAAAGGCAGGGGAAGAAAATAAGGTGGAAATGCTCCTGGGCTGTGATAAAGCCAGGGAGATCTCTCACCAGTTACCATTGTATAAAACAGATCTAACTTGGGGAGAATTAATTTACTCCATTGCCAAGTAGTGAGGAACAAAAACAAATTCAAGCAGTACTTCATCCCCACCCCTGTGTCCCACACCTAGTTTGCTTGTGGCTGCTCACACTGTCCCAGCACACATTCTCTCCACTGGCCACGTTCCTTCAGGGCACCTCATCCGGCACAGCTCCTCCTGGCTGGGTGATACACAGCTCTCTAGACGTTCACTGTTTGGTGGGAGAGGGTGGAAGAGCAGAAAGCAGCAACAGGGTTTGTTTCTGTGTCCACATGTAGCACAAGAGACTGATCTGTGCCTCCTGCACGGGGGTGGAGACAGGAATGTGGTGTGGCACGTGAGCACCGGTGAACATAATCAGGTGAAGAACAATCAGCACAGCTAGTGTGTGCCTTCACATCTCATCAACCAGAGGTATTTTCACTGGCCCATTCAACACAGACCTATCAGAAATAATAGGAAGAAGCAGAGCTATTGTCAGGATACAGTATTTATCCAGGGGTAGACTCCTCAAGAGGAGTTAATAAGCAGCAACACTTGAATACCTGATGTTTATAAAGGGGAGAAACGTACGTGTAGCAGAACGTTATGACTAAAACTCTGCTTGATCTGTCCAAAACAAAACCTAGCCCTCATCTCTGATGTAGAAGCAAGTCTGCCCGGACCCAGAAAGAGATTTGTCTTTGAGGAGTGATCTGAAAGATAAGTAGAACGTCAAAGGAAAGAAAATACAGTTTCTGCTCCTTGGGGAAAGAGGGTAAAAGGGGAAGAAAGAAAAGAAAAGAAAAAAAAAAACACATTAAAACCCTTCATTTTTTTTTTCTCTAGCTGCAGCCATAGTCTCTTTCCTTTGATATATCATGATTTAAATTCATACAAAAAGATTTATTTCAAATAAGCCCCTTTAACTATAGGGGCAGATTTTTTTTTCCTAAAGCCTTTTGTAAGAACAAAGTAACCACTTGTCACACACAGTGACTAATGAGAGTTTAGTGTGGGTTTTAGTGTTCATTCATACGCTTTGTGTTCATCTAGTCGTAAGTTAAATCTTTAGAAATCGCACTGCAGGAATCCTTCACTTAGGGGTGGGGGCGGGAGGAGAATCTGTCCAGATATTGAGAATTGTTGAACGGAAACTGCTCTTTTCAGGCTTCCTAATCGGCAGTACAGGAAATAAACACATGCAGGAAGTCATTTGGCCTTTTCTTGAACTTCAAGTTTATACAGCAGTAGATATCTGAAGCAAACTTTGTGTACTTAAGCTTTTGAAAATTAAATAAAGTAAATTTGGCACGTTCAGGAAATGGCAATGTGGCATCTGCTGTTGTAGTTTCTACAACCAGCTCATCTAAACATAGTATAAAAATTGGAAAGATTACACATTTATATATATATATATGAAATATATATACATTATATATAATATATATATGTCAAATGTGTCCTTAAATCCTTTTGTTTTCTCTCTTCCCTTTTTCTTTCATTTCAGTAGTCCTATCCCAGAGAAACTGTGCTGAAGCAGCGAAGTGAAACTGAAAGTCATGCTTATCTACAAAGCTGCTTTCTCTGTTTCTGTATCAGACTCTGTTCTTCTCATTTATCTCGTTATCACTCGGGGCTAAGGATAGACTTGGGCTGTGTAAAACACCTTGTTCAATAGTGGCCCGTATTGATATACAGTTATGCTAGGTATATCTCGTAGAAAAGTTGTCTTTGGAAGGAGGATAAAAATAAATAGAGCATCATTCTTGAATACAATTAGTGAAATTGCTAGCATCAATTTATTAACAGAAATATTAGCAAGGATTTCTGAGAAATATTATTTGTGTTCACATTTACAAAGCTTTCACTGTAATATTACTGAGGTCAAGGTGAGCCTAAAGACAACAGTTTTGGGGTTATAATAATTACAATTGATTGGTATTAATTTGCATGGGATATTGAGAACACTTTTGCCAAGAAGAGAAAAAACAACAAAAACAACAACTCAAACACACAGATTGAATGAGAATATCAAGAAAAAATCATCTTTACAATGTTGAAAAGCAACATAAATATCTGCTAAAATGCATTTACTTTGAATGCATCTTCTATTTTTATTTGATAATTGATTATTTTTTCTTGCTCTAGTTAACTGTCCTATTAGTGCAAGTATTTATTGGGTTTTGTTTTTTTGTTAGTTGTTGGTTCTTTGTTGCTGTTTTAGTTCTGTTTTTCACGAAAGGAGTAGCAGAAACTGAAAATTTCAGCTAAAATAAAGTAAAACCAGAGAAAGCAGAAAGAATGTAGGGGATAACATATGTAGTCTGGGACATTTTCAACAGAAGTTACTGAGTTAAGTTAAAAAAAAAGAAAGGGAATTAAAGTTTGGTGTTTTGTTTTTTTTTTTTCAAATTCTATTAATTCAAAAGTATTTTGAAGTTTAGATGATTACATATGTGTAATTAGGGGTAGTTTTATAAAGGTTTGATCTTTCCTACCTACTAGATAGATTTCCTGATATTTTGAATGGCATCTAACCTTTATCCCCAAGTCGTCATTAACCATGAATTAGCCTTCGCTGGTTAGCTGTTTCACCTTTCCTTCTTTGAAGGAGTTGAATTTTTGCTTTTCCCCATTTCGTACAGAAATAATAAAAGTCTGTTCCAGGCTATGTAGTAGTATGTATACACAGAATGGTGACGTGTAGCTACATTGTTTGTATTCTACCTTAAAAGCTATTTTTACATTGCATTTCTTTCTTTTTTGATAGTCTAGCTCCACAGTGAGAACGTACCAAAACAGTAAATCAAGAGTGACCATGAGCCCTGGCTTTAGCAACCAGTGGAATAGCAGCCAACCTGCTTGGAATACATACACCTTCCCAAGAGCAAGCTTGCACTACCAGTCCCATGCTAGCTACACCTACTGTGCTGGACATCCTACTGTAAGTAAAGAACTTTTTTTTTTGCAATTACCTGAATGAGCTGTATGACTCCCTGGGAGGTAGAGGTGCCCAGGAGCTGATGGTTCAGCGTGCTCCGCCAGCACTCCTGTCCTGTGGCAGTCAGGACAGCTGTTATGTACTAAGCATAACTGGAAAATATTAAGATGAGTCTAAGGCATAAACAGATGGGAAAGTTTAATGGCTCAATAATAGTACATATAGTTCTGTACATTTATCAAGCTCTCTCCTTGCATAAAAATAGTGTGTTATGCCATGGTTTCAATGTCAAGAGAAGTGGGCTGGAAAAAGGTATTATTAATGGCTTCTTTTTTGTTTCTAGTGAGTCTGTTAGGTTAATGAATTGTTCTTTGTTTCAGAGATTATAAATTGTATGAATGAGTCAATGAAGGAGGGCAACTCTTCTCATCACTAGATTTGCTAGTATTTGCTACTTTATCACTAACATGATCAGCAGTGAACATGCAATCTTGTTGCTAGGCAAAAACTGTTGGTTCTCTGCAATTTGCATGAACTGGTGGCCAAAAAGAATGAGGAGGGAATCTCACTGTTGTTGTGTTTTTTAATTTGACAACCGTGAAAGAGCCACAGCTGAAAGCTGGTGGTGGTTTTTGTCATATTTGTGTAGCAAGTAGTAGAGCCCTTTGGTTGTTTTAGTTCCTGATTTTGAAAGACTTGAAGAGAGTTAACTGGGGAAGACCTCACTAGCGTAAGCAATCTTCCCTTTTTATTCTCCACTCTTTTTCTTTGTTTTAATACTTAGATTTGACCTTCACTTTGGATGTTGTTATAGCTTCTTAAAGGATACACTATCTTAACATCCTGTCGTGTGTGTGATGAAGCTTTGTCATCCTATAGTGAATTTGTAGGAAAATAGGGGAAAGAACAGCTTTTACTCTAGATGAGAAAACGTGTAATGCAATCTTGTTGTAGGGTCTGTGTGATTTGATTTAGTTCTGCTACCTTACCTACCAACACATTTTTGGCCAGAAGTTTGGGTTAGGAATTGTCTGAAGTATTAACATGGTAATTGAAATAAAGAGGGGAATATGTTTGTAAAGTCTCTCTTTTCTAAGCTGGTAAGATCTCAGAGTGAATTAAATATCCCAATAGACTCTGCTGTTTGTTTAATTCCATTACAGTGTCATTGAAAATAATAAACACTATTGTGAAGGGAAAGACAGTATATGGCATCAGAAGAGCACAGATATTTTCCTGGTTTAGAGTAATGCCCCAAAAGAGTCCCTCTATAGCTTAATTTGACATAATGAACTGTGAGTATTCAAGTCATTACCTGCTCCCTAACTTTCATCATTTAAAATAAACACTACTCTCAATGTGAGTCAAGCTTTGACTCTACTAAACCAGGCATGTTCAACCCACCAAGCAGCTCAGCCCAGCCCTGGGCACACACCCATCACTCAGCAATAATCAAAACATCAGCCCCAGACAGTTCCTCTTTATTCAATGCAGCCCAGGCAAGCTGAAAGGTTGGACATCCACATACTAAGCAAAAGAGTTTACAAGAAGAATGCTATACTTCTCGTAATAAGGTTTAAAAATGGAGACATCTTTGTATCCTTACAAATCGAAATGTCAGTCAGGACACTAGGGTCTCTTCCGGGATAATTCCACAGTTTCTCTTTCCATTGTTTGGACTAGAGTTGGTGGTAATTGTAATCACTTTACTTGTACAATATTTGTTTTATTGAGCACCTTAATATGTAATCATTGGAAGTGATATTTCAATCTGGAAGTCAATTTATATGATCACTGGTAATTGAAGATTTCAGAATACCCAGAGTTGCATAAATCTGTATGCAGATGAGAAAAGTCAAAAGCAAGTAGATGAATACAAGGTAAATAAATGGCATTTTCAATGATTCCTGCCCTCAGTGTTCATGAGTTCAACAGATTAGAAGACAGTACACTTCTTGACTCTGGCTCATCAGAGGGGTGCTACTCAGTAGGGGACTGGACTGGCAGTAAGATGCTGTAGCAGGTTAGCTGTCACTGAAGTCCTTTTTCTATACCTTCCTCACTTCCCTCTTCTCACATTGTTGAGGCCAGAATTGGGGCCAAAGCAAGGCACTCCAGCAAACTCAGCTCCTCCCTCCTCCAGCATCAAGTGGAGGTCAAGTTTCCAAAAGAAAGCATTACTCTAATATTTGCTTGAATATCTATAGCAATGTATATGCTAAAGTTAGAATTAGTCTGGTTCCTGTTTCCAACTAAGGTGTATTTAATCTGGGCTCAAATCAATGCTTCTGTGGCAAACGACAACAATAAAAGCTAGATATGGAGGAGCTCCTTTATTCATAAAGTCTTCCCAGTGTAACATGTTCAACTGGATATCTACTGTACTTCAGAGGGTTTTATGTGCCCTCATCTGACACAGGTTCACCAGAACAAGACATAAGTTTTACTGCTGTATGAAGCTGTTTCTGCAAAACCTCCCGCATGGAGTATGTCTGAAGATCCTTGTAGTTTCTTGATGCTTTGGAGGCTAACAAACTTATGAGCGCTTTGCAAGTTCAAGGCAGACAAATGTCAAGGAGTTGGATGTGGCTTTGAAGTACTTAAAGATATTAGTCCCTGGAGAGAGAGACAAGAGAAAAGCTTTGGATTTCTCTACCATTTAGAGGCAAGCTGTAGGAGACAAGGAAAGATTCATGTTAATTGGGCCAAATGTAACTCAGAAAAAATCCTTGAATTCATTTTTTTTCTAAATGAAAGAAAAAATATCATACGAAGTACAGTGTTAAGACATCCTTATGACTCAGGCTGGTCCTAAGAAATATATCTGAGCCAAAGGCACTGTTAGTTTTTTCCAATTAGACAGTACAGTGTGCATCTCTCTTCCGTAGCACAGCAATCGTTGATTAAAAACAGTCTTTCTACCCTAGGAAAGACAAGAACAGAAAGTTTGTTTAAACAGTGTATGTTTTCAGCTCTTGGAATTATCTAAAGGAAAAAAAAGACTGCAAATCATTACAGTCAACAGGGCACTGGAGTTTTTGAAAAAGCAAGAAGATGCTAACTTCTCCTAGTTATACTAGGAGGCAGGATATCCTGGAGGATCTGTGTGTACTAATATGAGTAATAATGTGAAAGATGGCCCTTACAAATTATATAAATACTTTTTTTATTTTAGGGGCTACAAATTCATCTGGCATTCACATGCATAGGCTTGCAGCCAGAAAAATACAGCATGTAGTGCTCAGAATAGGAGGAGACACATAGCTGTCTAACATGCTTTTGTACTGAACTTTCTTCAGATGAGGAAGATAAAATAAGATATTTTAAAAAAAGTGAAAATATTTCTAATTATCTCAGCTGGGCAAGATAACTACAGTCCTTTGACCACGTTTACATCCATGGTTTTTCCAGTCTCAAAGACTTGATTAGTTTCCCTTTCTCCACATTTTACGAGGACAATAGAATTTCAGTTCAGCAAATTGACTGTAAAAAATGACTGCTTAGATAAACTGCTGTTATTTTAAAGAAATGCACGTGTAAAGTCAGCAAACAAAACAGATACATCAGCAAGACCTGGTCTGCTTTAGACTATCTCAGTTGAAACTGTAAGGGAGTCTCTTGTTTTGAACATCACGCAGCAGGGACAGCTATCTGCCCTTCTAATGGAGAAGCCTGACTTTACTTATGAAGGAATTTGTCAACATGATATTCTTTGATGAAGCACCTAGTACCACTGCAGACTGAGTTACCCTGCAGGGTTTGAAACCTTTTGTTGTAGGCCCATGGGACAATGAATTAGTACTAACTAACACATGTATTAATTTCTTCGTTTGTGTACATCTCAGTAGCATGTGTGGAGCTTCTGCATTCTTTATCTAGATATGCAACTCAGCATATGTAAGACTTTCCACTAGAATCTATTCTGCACTCTAATGGGATTTGGTCATGCTCCACTAGATCAGTGACAGCCTTCAAAGCATGATTGGTTAAATCTGTAAAGTTATTATTTGGAGCTCTACAGATAATGTTTACAAGCTGTTACATCTGAGATGTCATGTGTGGATCAGACAATCAGTTTGCTTAGCGGTGCTGCTGTCTGTGTTCCAACACTCTGTCCCCAGACGTCTTTCTGCTAACTTCTTTAAATGCGTGATTGCTTCTGAAATTATACTGTTAGTGGGAATGTGTAAAGCAGAATAATAATAATAATAAAAAAAAAGTGATGCAGAGCTCTCTGAAATGCTTCTGACCTTCTTTCACACACTTTTCTGAGCCCTGTTAGGATATCAGCTCCTCAGCCTTATGAATCTGAAGACCCAGTAGAAGGAGCTATGGTTCCCTTTACACGTTCATATTCAGAACCTTTGACAACACAATGCTTGGCTAAAATTCCTGCAGAATTATGAAATTTAAGCCCAGTAAGGGATCACATTCTTGTTAAGAAGTGTAATATTGTTTTCAAAATCAGTTTCATAGCACAGAAATGAGACTGGCAGAAGTAATAAACTGATATGTGCCAAATTCTTATGATAGACCATAAATTATGTGATTATATTGAAGAAAAATTCCTTAAATCCAGGGAGTGTTCAATACATATAGCATAAGCGTCCTGCTGAAAATAGGCCTTTATTGCTCTAAAAATATAAGTTAAACAGATCAACACTCCATTTATTTATTTATTTTTTTTAATATCAAGGTCTTTTCAGTAAATAATTCTATTGTGCCTCCCTTTAGAGAGTGAGATGGTACTAAGAGTTAAATGCTTACAAAGTATAGTACTGACAGCTACCCTTCACTAATTTCCAAGATATCTGTTTAAACAGAAGCTGTCACTTTCTGATCTGGCTTGAGCCTTCTGTCTGATTCATTTTGTAATGTCACGAATAGTGGATTGTGGATTTGTGGCACACAGCAAGTCTGTTTAGAAATGAAGGAAGTTCCTTTTACACATACACATCCTCATAATCAGCAGTGATGAGAAAGGAAATAAATAGTACAGTAGGTGTAAGTTGGAAGCGTCTAAGAACCTCTCAATTTAAGTTCAGAATTCTTGGTTTTCTCTGTCTTTAGCCTTAACTCTTTCTTAAGTTCTGGAGTCTTTCATGTGAAATTGATCTCTGCCATTCTTCAGCCAGTATTTTTTTGATACTACCATCCATTGTCATTATAAAAGTCAAAATTATATTAAAATAAAAGGCAGGAAGGATGGAGGAACTGGTCCAGAGGAATGCACGCTGCTGAAGGACCACTGAGCAAAATGTACGTAACATGACACATTTTGGTCACACTACTACAATACACAAAGTGATAGGGATATATTTTGATCCCCTAAAGATCGTGATCACCTTATAGAGCGCTGTCACACTCCAGCTCCAGAAGGACGTCAGTTAATCTGGGGAAAGATGGGATGTGGGTTGAAGAAGGGGAGAAAGAGAGTTCCCAACCAGAAGAAATAAATGGTTTATCACCAGAAGCTGTTTAATGGAATTACTCATATGTTCTAGTATGTAACTTGTGACATACTGCAAGAAGTAAGGGAGAAAATGAAAGAGGCAGTCATTGAAGTGAGAATGAGAAGGGGAACATCTCTCTTGTGGGGTGTCAACTGTGGTACAAACGAAAAGCTGTGCTGGGTAGGAGGAAAAGAAATGAGGAATATTTTTAATTGACAAGATGTTCTAGCTATCAGGTGCAATGAGTAGCTTGGTGAGCAAGTGCAAATCCATATGCTAACTGCTGACATAAAATATTTATCCTGTTTATCTATTACCTCCATCTACAGGAACAGAGCCTCAAAAACATGAACTTATTAGGCCGCAAACATAAAACACATTTTCAGCATGGCTCAGCTTCTTTGGGGAAGAGGGGGTGGAAATTTCAAACCCCCGAACAAATATGTCTCTTAATTAACTTTTCTCGCCATCTGTGCTTACTTATAGCTGTGGCAAGTGGTACCAGTGACTTGTGAGATTGCTTTCAATGCTGCCTCTTTAGGCCAGCTTTTCAAAGCAGCGATCACATGCAGTTAATTCCGATCAGATCAGCTTATCAGCTCAATTCATTGCAGTGCTTTCATAATCATTCGTGTGTGACAGCCCATTAAAACTTGGCCAGGCCTTTAAAAAATGACTAAATCCACAAATGTGTTTCACATTCAGCCTTTGAGGTATACAACATATTTGTTTTGTGTATTAACCTTTGAAATTCAACTTCTATGAAGGGTTGTGGTGAAAAGTCTCAGGTATTCTAGGACTTTAGACAAGGTAATTTACTGTTTTTTACCATAAGGAGTAGCTTTATTTAAATATATATATGATGCTGTGGTAATTGCATTAAGTGATGCTTATGTCTCCGCTTGGCTCCTACAAAGGTGCAATGCTGTGGGTGAGGCCTGCCAGGCTTGGAGGGCAAATGTGGGGCCTAGAAAGACCACTGCCCATGGGCAAACCAAGTGAGGCCCTTCTTCCTAGAGGGCTCTCACTGATTGCAGTTTTGGTTTGAATTTTGTTAACCAGGTCAGAAGTGGTAGGGCCTCTCAGGACAGAAAGCGCTGATAACGTAAATTGTTTCAAAGGACTTGCAAGAAGTGTTTCCCAAAAAATCTGGGGAAATAAGGAAGTACATCCTAAACTTAACTTTGGAGCTGTTTGGTTTTGGAATTCTGGTTTCCTATGCAAGAACATTATTTTAAAATTGCTCTTTCCTGTATCCATTTTGCATATCACATACTATCATTACATATCTTGTTATTCTTTCTCAACAGATTAAATAAAGAATGTCAAGGATTCATAAATTTTGCCATTTTTAATAGATATAACTTGTATATGAAGAGAGAAAAATCATTTTTTTCCATAAACAGCTGTAGGATAGATACAACTTTATTTTTTTCCAAACTAGCAATACCGTAAAATTGAAAAAAAAAATCCTTCATATGTAACATATGTAATTATTTTCCATGAGGAAGATATATTTGTAGAAAATCTGAATTCTTCAATATGACCAAAAGTATATAAAAATTTATATTCATAGCATTAGAGAAGCATGCATTGCTGAAGTTTCATGCTACCTCTTAGTGCTAGTAAGGTCAGCTGCTCCGAAGATGAGAACTTTTTGTTTACGTACACACTCTACAGGACTTTTCTTACTGATTCCAGGTTTTTATTCTTCTGTACTAAACAAGCAGATACATGCAGAAAAAAAATATACATTTTTGAATAGACTTGAAAAATACAAACCAGATGCTGCCTTTTTTCTTTCTTTTGAAAGAAGGAAGAAAATTCCCTAATTTTAGACTGTGTGATAGACTTGTAGGAGGCAGTAAATACAGATCTCAGTAAATGTCTATAATTTACAGCTACATGTCTATATATATATACCTATCCAATTGTCTCCATGTATTTGTGTCTGCATTCATATATATGCGCGTCTGTCTCTGTATACGTATAAATATGCTGCAAATGTTTGGTTTGGTTTTCTGTTTTAACTTAGCAAATAGGAGGTCCACAGTTCTAATTGTAGCTTCTCCATTACATTTTCAGTGAGCCAGACAGGTTGTCTTTAGGATTTGTTAGTAAAGGTGATGAGTTCCTCCAGGCTCCAGAGAAAATCCTGGTATTAGAGCTCAAGAATAGATGATACAAACTGTCAACCTGTCACATGTTTTGGAGACACCTGACACTGTTTGAAAGATTGATTATTTCAAAAGGCCAGCAACTGTGTTGCTTTTATTTTAAATAATTAACGTGCTCAGGAGTCTTCCCTATTGTATTGCAGACCCCAAGGGTGAAGATTTTTGGACTAGCCTGAACAAATACCACTTCAAATAATTTTGCTGATGGAGTCTTTCTCTTCTTTCTTCATTTTAATTGGGGGTATTGATTTAATACAAAACCATTCTGTTAAGTGTGGGTATAGGGCATGGAAATTTTACTTCTGTGCTTACACCTGCTTCCTTTAACATATAAGAGGTTTTGCTTGCACCAAATGGTAAGCAAATGGGATGATATTCAACAGTGATTTCTATTTACAGAGGGAGTTAGAAAAAATAAGTGTTCCTGGGATGTTCATTTGTCAAAACTGAAATTTCTTGGCTTTTTTTACCTTGAACCAATTTAAAATGTTTTTCTACTGGAAGCCCAAATGCTGGCCAAAGGTCATTTGTCCCTTTCTGTTTTCTATCTTATGTTCCACCAACAAGTTAGGACACTATGGAGAATACGTGATCTAAAAAAATCAAAATCCTAGAGTTCCTTTCTCAGCCACTACTAATTTTAATTATGAATTTTAATTTTTGTGATATATGTTGAAATGCTTGCTGTTGCTTTTGTTAGCCGTGTTTTGTTAAAGGAGGAAAAAAAAGGCAAAACAAAAAACACACCTTGGGAAATAAGGTGGTCTGTGTTTCTGACTTGGGCCTCATTTCCAGGCACTTGCGTGCATTAGACCAGTTTTAAGATGATGGTTACTGTGAGAGGGCTTACGATTTACTGGGGAAACTGGAAGCATTGTCTGGAAGGTATTCTTGAAGGAGACATAAAGGAAAGAGATTTTTTGAGAAGTGAAAACACAGAAATCCACAGGAAATGGGGACTTATTTTTTTCTGCTGCTTATGGAACAACTCATCATGGTGCTCCGTTGAATTTATTCTGGATAAGGACTCAGTTGACCTCAGAGTTGTACAAACATACCATAAAAGATGATCCCTCTCCCAAAGCGTGTAATGAGATGGGTTAAAAGGTAGGAAAGAAAGCAGAAGCACTGAGAGAAAGAATGACAGTAGGCTTTGGTCTTCTTGATTTCCAGATTGGTGCTTTATTTGTCAAACTAGGCTGCTTTTCTGTGTGCGACCAAGTATATAACTAGACAATGTTTTATTTTGTTGTAAGATCTGTAAGATTCCTGAACACTGTGACTTCCAGCTGGAAGCTATGTGTATTCAGTTACTTTTTAATCAGTGTCTCTCTTCTGTGCTATGTCAGGTTCTCATCAAAGATATTCAACACTGACATTTGTGCTTTTGGGAAAAAGAATCACGTTCCCTGCAGAGCAATCCCACAAGGCATCACACCTTTATTTCCTCGGTTTTATTTTATTTAGACAGGGTCTCAGTATTTTAGTATAGTTTTCAGGGGTGTTCCTCTCTGTAGTTTCAAGATGAACTATCTTTAGCTTCCATGAGCAGCAGAATATTTTCCATTTGGTCCTCTTGTTCCATGCAAATGCCTACCTAACTTGAGTATAAATCCAGCTTCCATGCAAGAATAAAAAGTAGAAAGAGCCTGGAAATATCACAAAGACCTTTTTTTGAGACTTTATATAATATTGCCACCTTTCACTTTGTTCTCATCTCTTTGAGCACCAGGCCTTTGGCATGATCAGGTGCTAGAAATCTCCTGGCACCAGAGGCAAATGCCCTGTCAAAGCTCTGTCCTTCTGTCCTGGTAACCTTTCTTTTCTTGGTTGCCTTCCAGCATGACTCTGATGAAACCAGAGCTGCTGCTATGTCTCTGCCAGGTCCTTGCAATCAGTAAGAGCAAAAACTGACCTTTCTGTGCAGCATGGTCAAAAACAGTGTGAAGGTTATCAGGAGTTGTAGGTTGTGATCTGCTCTAGCATATTCACTTCTGCTCTATTCTACATCCTGCTATTGAATCTCTCTGTGGACTTGGAATAGCCCTAGATCTTTATTTCCATGTCTAATATTTTTTCTTTCTTAGTTCACTTCTATCATGTAAATGAGAGACAAACACTTAGATGCGAAGCTGACTTTTTTTTTGTATTGTCGGTGACTGATTTTAAAAGAAGTCTTGTTTAAACCTCTAGCCAGAACCTCAGTTTTTGCTTTATCGGGGTAGTCTTTCTTTGATTGAAAAATTCCCTTTCTTCAGAAACTACGCAAGTAGAAATCCTCAGGTTGTGTAAAGCTAGATAAAAGGTTGGATTGAGTCGTTTTTGTACCTATAAAGTGATTTTGTTTTTAAATCTTTCTTTCCATTTGGCTGCTACTTAATGTCTTTTGTCTGCTTAAGGAGGACAGGTGTAATTATTCACTTCTGAGTCCTGGGAAAGAAATTGTAATTCAGAATGGTCACCAAGAAAGGAATGTAATTCACTGTCCAACATATGTGGGTCAAAGACATGTTGCAAACTGTGAAAGCTCTAGCATCTAGCATCATCATGGAGAGCATATGATGAACAATGCTTGATACCAAATCCAAATGTTTATCTTAATTTATTTGGGAATTAAAAAGTAAAAGAATTAATTATAAACTCAAGCTTGATAGAATTGTCCTTTCAGTCTCTTATAGATAAAATCTCTTGCCAGTGCTACATGAGGAAAAGGATTGTTGAAAGTTTTCTGATTTCTAAAATCTACATTGGGATGTAGATTTTAAAGCAGTGGAAGTTGTTACATCATTATTTTGATTTTTTTTTTCTAATCCTTAATGAAAATGGGGGCCAAGATTTCAAGAATGTAGCACAGAATTTTGTTCTGAAGAGAGGAATTTCTCAACCTTTCCTTAAAGAACTCCTCTGCCTGCCACTGAATTGAGTTGTTTTGACTACTTAGAGACTTCAACCTGGAGAGAATGCATTTAATAGATTAATGATGGAAGAAATTTGTTTACAGAACAAACTTCAGCACTCCTTAAAATAACAGTGTTTCCATTTGTAGAGCTGCTTGAGAATTGCACAAAATAAACAGATGTAATTTAAAGGTATTTAGTCTTGAGATATTTTTTCTCACCAGTGGAGAAAAGAAGTTGGATTATGGTTTGGGTTCATAGTGACTAAGTCTTTTCATTGCAGTCTCTGTTTTTATTTACTAATACGTTTATCGCTTGCACCTTTCTGGGAGAAGCTTATCAGGTTTGCTGATATCCTAAAGGCAAGTTTCCACAGAACTTTGAATAGAATAATTTTTTTCTGCTTCACAATCAAAGAAGTCAGATACACATTTCCCTTCTTTGTTGAGATAAAATAATTTTATCATCAAATCATTTCCTCCCCTTAAATACAAAACAATGATATATAGAATAGATAACTTGCTTTTAAGGCAGTTAAACATTCACGCTGTTTTATTTTTTCCTCCCTATGTATGATCAGCTAGTTCATGAGCTGAGAGATTAACTTGGTGCTTTCCAGCAGAGGGTGTCTGAAGCAGATGTTTGGGCATTTTGATTTTTCTGAAATGCGAAATGGAGTAATTTTATGATTCACCCTTTTGTCCTCTTTCATTGCACCAGAGAAGTTAACGTGAGGTTAAAAAGAGGCAATAGAAAGCAGACAAAGCATTCATTTTCTTCTTCTTGCAGCCAAGTATGGTACAATAGGCAAACCAAATATGGAAAGTATATCTGCTTATGGTAAGACGTGTGATTCCCTTCAGAGAGAATACAAACTGCTGTGCAGGTCTAAAAAATGCTCAGAATCTGGGAATAAACAGCTGTGTTCCTCTTCCAAGACTAAGTGTACCACGTGACAATCATTTTGTTTCCTTTGAAATGCTACTGAAGTAGAAAAAAAATAACAATATTGATAAAAGAAAGTCAAGCATGTTAGTGCATTTGTGAAGGCGAACTCGCATGGTTTTGTGAGTAACTGCTTTTTAAAAGGCAACCAGCACTGAAATCTTGTTAACAGGATGAAAAGAAATGAATTATTTGAAGGACTACACTTAACTTTGACATTTTACTCTAAGACGTTCTGTGTGAACAAGCTCTTTTGCTAGTCTTGTTAACACCAATAGGGGGAATTGTGTTGGTGGGTGTCTGACTGGGTGGAGTATCTTGTATGACTTTTTTTTAAAATATTTATTTATTTATTTTTAAAGGGATACATAAGATGAAAGATTTTGCTTTCCTCACTGCTGTGAGAAAATCCACACACAAGGAAAAGTGCCAGTTATTTTTTCAAGGAACAGTGTTGTCAATAAACAATGTGTCAAATATAAAGAACGAGGAAAAACAAAACAGTAATTGTAATCTGTTAACAAAAATGAACTTAGATTGTTACGTCTAACATTCTTAAGGAATTTTGTTTTCACTCTAAGTTATTCCTAAGAACAAAACAAAAATGAACAACATAGATGCCATTCCAGATAAAGAAATTTTTTCATTGACCTTATACGTTATAAAAGTTGCAAGTCTGGAGGAATAAAAACATCTAATTTGGGACAAACAAAATGAAAATACTTTGTTCTGATTTGAAGTGAATTAAAAAAATTCAAAAGCAGATGTAAATAATGCTAGTCATCTCAAAGGAATAAGCTGTCAGTCCAAAAGGGAAATTGTGGAGAAATTTAATCCTGAGCAGATTATGTAGCTGGAAGCAGAAGCCTTTGCACAATACTTGAGTTTTGTGAGGAAGGGAAGGCTTCTTCAGTAAAGTGCTTGTTAGAATGTTGTCCAACAATTCTTGTGGTATCAGCAGATCTGCAGCTGCATGTGAGACTCCTTGCTGGTATTTTAGAAATCATATTGCAGCTTGCAATCTGAAGAATGGATGGTGTGTACCACCATGCAGAAGGTCTCCCATAGATTTTTCGGTTTTGCTTTTCCTTCTTAAAGACAAAAAAAGTATCCACGTAATGTGTAGAAAATGGCATTGGTTGAGTTCTCAGATGATCAAAGATGATGAAGTCTCACTCAAACATCCAAGATGTTCTTGTTTGTAGTCATTGATGGTCTGATTAGCAGAAGTAGCTGAAGGATGTGTTTTACTCAGACTTTAACTTCTGTCATATATTTGCCTGTATTATCTACTGCATTGATACACTGAAATGAGACGGGTTCCCATGGTTCTAAAAAGTGGCAAATTTGTCCTCTTTTTGACTCGACCATGTTGTTTCAGTTACATACATGTGTTGTTTTGCTGTGTTCCCTTCTGGCTTTTCTTCAGATCATGGGAGAAGGGAAAATACTTTCTTGCATGAGGTAAGACTTTTTTTGTTCTTTTTCCACAGTTTTCTTTCCTGTGTCTTGTTCTTTCACAACAGAAGGGAATCTCCCACCTACTTGTGGGGATTTTAAGAAAATAATCTTTTAATGTGAAGTGTTTATGTTCTCATTAAGAGGTGAACACAACATTGATTTCCTCTACCTTCTCCCAAAATCTAATTGCAAACTGTGGTGGCTAGAGGTAAGTCTGCTCACTGGTTTTAATGGCATTTTACTAGTTTAATTAGGCTTTGTGCTTAAGGTGTTTCATGAGAAGAAAAGTGCTTCTCAACACTTTGGTTAAAAAGGCAGGGTGAAACAACAGCTGTAAGGGCACTTTCCCATGTACTTGAGCATGATTAAATGGAGCAGGGGGTTCTTCCTTCACTGAGTAAATTACCTTTGTCCCACGTGTATATTGATATAAACTTTAAACATTTGGCTTTGCAATATATCTCAGACTTATTTCTTTCACTGCTCTGGGTCAAAGAAAGAAATTCATGAATCCTGGCAGGAAATCTCTTTCGAAGTGTAAGGAGTAGGTATCCAGTTTCTCAGATAAACAGAAGATCGTAATTGTCAGATTCTTTGTGTTTACATTTAAACAACAAGCATGGCAAATCAAGGAATCTTTTCACCAGCTGTACCTTTGTAACTTAGAAGCCACACTGTTTCTCTCATACGTATTGAGTCCCTCAAAAAATCCACCTCCCTGTGTGGATTGTTTCAATACGCAGCAGTGATTCAGAAGAGTGTTGGGTTGGAGTTTCTGTTACTATGCTAGGAACCAAGAGATCTGAGCCTTCAAGAAACTCTACCTGACAGTGCTAGATGATCCTGAAGTGACTATCACATCAGAGTTCCGCAGGGTTTTAATAGGAAGAGTGTGCATTTCATTTACATTGGCAGCAATGGATAGCAGTTTGTAAACTTCATCTCCTACTCTCCAATCTATATCGACCTTAAAATATTTTTCTTCTCTGCAGCATTATGACAGATTTAAGACCAAAGCTGAAACATAAGGCATAAATAAATGAATACGTGATCTTTTTAATTCAAATGTAATCCATTAAAACCTGTTTGAAATCTTGTCTAATAAGCTAAACTATATTTTAATATTCTTTAAATCTTATTCCTTGTATCTGGAATTACCTTAAACCATTTGTGAACTCTAAATTTTGGATACTTATTATATAGAGTATCAATATAATTATATTCTTTACATTTTAATTTACTAATACTTAACCAAATAGAAAGTTTCCTTGAAGTTTAATACTAAGAGAGCAAAAACATTGATGCGCTTTTTAGTCAAGCTGATGACATTTTCTTGGACACTGTTTTTATAACAGCGTGGCTAACAGTTAGAAAATAAAGCAGTTCAAACCAGGATGTGTAAATATTTAGGTGCTAAAATGGGACCAACTCTAACAAAACACTTCTGGCAGTATTTGTGCAGTCTGTGTCTTAGTCAGTGTGCTTCCCAGGGATTTATTCCTTCTGAATTTGGGGTACATGGCTCAGGATGGGATTTAAGCTGATGACATTCACCCTGTGGAAGCCTACCAGTGACAACCAATGATCCTTAGCCTACCTTAGTTCCAAAAATATATGAAATTATGTTTGCTCAACAACAAGATTTAAATCTCAATTTCCGATTGATAAATACTCCATGAACATCCTTATTCATTAACTACATACTAGTTTTAAACATTTGTTTCATTTTAGCCAGGCTTCATGCAAGCAATTCCTAGCTCTTGGTCTTGGTGCACTATTTAATAATGATGGTGGGCAGAATAACTTCAGGCATATCACCAGTAGTCATCTTAACCAATCTGCTATGTAGCTGAACAGATCATGTTAATGCAGAAAACAGAGGGTTTTGGAGGCAGTTTTCCTATTATAGAAATATAAGACCACTCACTTGTACATCAATTCAGCAATTTGCTTTTTTCAAATTTGATCTGAACTGAAATGCACACCAGTCAGAATAAATATCGGCCTCAATGAGAGTTATTCTGTGGGAGAAGGAGATTTGATATTCAATAGAGTCTTAAGTACTGGTAGTGTTTGGATATTGCTTATTCAGGCAGTAGAATTGTTGGGCTGAATCAGGGAAAGTTTATTAGTCCAGCCTTGGGCATCAAACTATTAGATTTCATGTGATTTCAGCAGGTTTATGGGAAGTATCTTACACCTTTATGAATAAATGTGAAATTTGGGGGTATCAGGAAATCATGTGAGCACCGTATTTTTTTATATCTTTTTCCAAGGAGCGCTTGGTTCTTTGAGACCATATTGTTTTTATTACAATAAGCAATATTTGTTCCTCCGTGCTGTTGATGCTCAGTTTCTTTTTTAAAGAGAATGTTAGGATGAGTGCTGATAGAAGATGCTGCATATCTTATATACAGGAGGGGGGTAGGTGGAGGAGAGCTGCTTCAGACAGATGAAAAATACCTAGCATGTCAAGGAAAATATATTCCCCAGTGTCATTTCATGCTCCACAGGGGTCTGTTTTCTCGAGTCCAGTGCAAATGCACACTCTCAAGAAAGCCATTTTCTGCTTAATGTGGAAAAGAAGAATAAAGCAATTTTTTTTTATTCCACTCTTATACAGTCTTGTAAAGAAAGAGAGGTGGATGAAGAATTACAGTCTTCAGAGATGCCATCAAAAGTCCCTAAACACAAACCTTATCAACTCCAGCCTGTAGTCATGTCAAATTTCACGAATTAAGCAAGACTGGATTCTAGTTCTGTCACCTCCAAGGGTGATACAGTAGGAGCTAGTGCACACGGTTCCTAAGGAACTGCCGTTTTCCTCTCAGTGAACAGTGATGAGATGAATATGGAGAAAGTACTTAGGGTCTCCCTTCAGTCCCCTGCAAGAGGTCCTCCAGCCCCTCACCCCACCACCCCAGAATTAAAGCTTGCTCTGACCTCTTTTCATACATCACGTTTCCTGCACAGAATAGGTGCAGAGCAGCACTGAGTCCCCACACCCACCTGCAGCAACAGGAAATACCAAGCAAGAGCAAGCTAAGACAGGAGAACTGATTTCTTCAATATCCCAGTGGCAACCATGTAGCATTCGGTTCCTAAATGAGTCTAAATGAAAGTGCCTTGTGCCCTATGAAATGGCACAAGTAGTTGTCTTTCCTTGCCACTGCAGCTCCTGCTCTCAAAGGCCAGAGGTGTCCCACAGGTTTTGTGTGATTCCTACTGGGCCTCTGAGGCTGCTGGGGTACTCTGGGTCATCTCAAATGGCACGAGGAAGCTGTAATCGGGCAACTCAATCAAGCCCTTAGTTCCTATGACTGCTTTGCCAAATATCTAATTTTAGCTGTCAGTGATGCCATGAGTGGACGTTTCAGATGCTGCAGAAAATTAGAATTGTCGCCATACGACCCACTAGCTCTGCCAACCCAAATCAAGTGTTCAGCCAGCTGTGAAAAATTCAAAGACCAGCACCTGTAAAGGGGCATGTACATCCAAAAATGAACTTGCTTTTGGCTGGTCATTTTGCTTCCATTCAATTTTGTGCATCAGAGGGAAGAGTGCTGTGCAATAGTAACTGCAAATGAATGAAAGGAAAAAAATAATGACCTTCCTGAGATTAATTAGTGTAGACATTAACACCGTTGAATTTTTTGATGAATCTTTAAAAGTCTCCAAATCTGACAAAATGAACTCCTACAAAGAATTTGCTTTCATTTTTGTTCAATTTAAACCGTAAAAATTGGAGAAAAACATTCTTCATCATAGTAATATTTTTCTCAATGAAATTGTAAAATAACAATAATTTTCCTAGATTACAGTGTGATATTAAAGTAACTTCCCATTAATTACATTAATAAAAGGATTCTATAGCATTCCACAAGTATCAGCAGTTATCCTCAGTATTTCAGTGGGAGAACGTTTCCTTTATAGCTTAGGAGAACTTATGTAAAGGGAAATTAAATGAGGAGCATTACTGAGATTGGAACTCATGTTTTCATTGCCTGCCACCTTGCTAAATGCACCAGAAGGTATTACTCACCCATTTTCTTCTCTAATGTTTCCCCCCATAGCACAGTGATGCAGTAATACTTGCCATTACCCATCCTGAGGTTTTGAAGCTAATATCAGTCCTGAGACATCCTTAAACCATGTGTGTAGGCACAGACTGCATGTGGTAGGAATGAAGGTGGGCTCCCTTGTGGACCTCCCCTCCAGCATTTCGGATTTTTTCCCCCAAACTTCTTTGATCTCTCACTTTGAAAGTCAAAGTACAAAGTCAAATGAAATCTGATCTGGTCAAGTAAAGTATTTTTACAAAAGACTTATAGAAGCCTCCACAAATTGGATCTGTGATTTAGACAAGTTGCTTAGGTTTTAGGTTGTTTTTCTGTTGGTGGTTGTGTTGTTTTTGTTTTGTTTTGTTTAATTCCCTAAAAGTGTGCTGTTGAATATATTAGAGGTGACACGAGGGTGCATGCTTCTGAAGCGTATGTTCTGCGAAGACCTCCCCAATACATTAATCTTAACAAAACAAAACAAAAAAATACAATCATCCTGTCTTGTAATAAAATAAGATGACAAATCTCATAAAGCAAGTTGTTGTATTTGGGCTTAGTTCATTTGCTGAAAAATGACTTGGGAAAAGCTACCTGAAAGTCAAATCCAAAGCAATACGTTGTGCCTGTAAGAAATCATAAAGTTCATTATGTACACAAAGATGTGGCAAAGGAGGAGAGCTGAATTTTTAGTAGTGCTGGATGGAAATTAAAATAATCCAAGGTAAGTAATATGTTTCAAAGTGATAGTTCAGTATGCTTGAATCTCATTTGAATTCAACACTGATGGTAAGTGAGATTTTAACAGAATATTTTAGAGTTGTTTTTCAAGTCTGTAGTCTGTAGGACAGAAAGATTTTTATTTGATACCTGCATAAAACCAAGAAAAAAGTTTTTGGCTTTCTTTTTATAGGATGAATTAAAAATACTTGTCCAGTTTTATATGTTCCCATAATAACACTTCACTGGGGAAATAGACTGTCAATTATTCCTGTTTTTCATTTCAGATTTTTACATTCTGCTTTTAACAGAAAGAAGGTGAGAAGTAAAACTAATTTCCCAAGTGATTTTGTTTTTCTTCATAATGAAAAATGTAATCTTTAATGTTTCAGATGATGTAGAAATCAGCTATAGATTTAAATGGCACTTTTCAGCTCTCCATTAATCTGACAGTCCATCCCAGATGAAGAGCCAGCTTTCCCTGCCTCTGTGGATGTCCTGCCATCAGTCATATAAATTGGAGGTGCTATACTTGGGAGCGTCATGGGGGTTTTATGTGTTTCTGTTTTTCTTTAAGTACTTGTAATGAGCCATAGTCATCTATCAGGATTAATTTTAGGGTACAGAAGGAGAAGCACTTTCTTTTTGAGCTCTATTTGCTGTAAATAAGTCACGATCTGTGAGAGCTACACAATCCGGTCACCAGTAGTTTCAAATCTAAAGAAGCACATGAAGGGAATGGCCTTGAGAATTTGGTGATAAATCCTCATCTGAGATAGCTTGTAAAAGATGGAGTAGTGCAGAGAAACAATGGGATGGTGTTGGTCAAGGTTAAAGGCAACTGGTGGTGTGGGAACGTAAGATGAGGAAAAGAGAAATCTGTCTAACCCAACCACATGACACAGAGAACTAAGAAATTGGAAGAGAGCAGGACAAAGGTGGTGATGGACCCTGCTGCTCTCCTGGCCCTTGAGAGTGTGTGGCTGAGGAGCTTACTGAGCCAGAAGTGGTGGTTTTTTTTCTTAACAACCAGCAAGTTTGAAAGCAAAGCAGAAATTCTAAGGAAAGATGTGAAGAACAGTTGTTCTTACAGACTTTTATGGAGAAGTCCTCCCCTAGGCAGTTTCTGTTAGGAATGACTTGAGGAAAAATACATAATTTTGACAATTTCATATATGGTTAATAGGGACTGAGATTGCTGACGTAAAATGAGAAAGAATACATGAAGTTTGATGTGAATGACAGTCTCCTTAGAAAGACTGCTGCAGATTCTCATGGAAGTGAAATGGTGCCGGTATTGAGATGCTACGCTTTCCTGTATGTAGTGTTTGAAGTAGAAGAGGCACTGCCTCAAGCACTAATGGCTGTAATATCCCATTAGTTATACAGAAACTGCAGCCAAGCTGCCTGTGAGCTGAAGGGTTAGAACAGGTTAGTACAGCTAAGATGGAAAAGCTCAAGTGTCTTCTGTGAATACACTCCAGTTACTGTCAACTGACTTCATACCTTTCATCCAAACAAGCACCAGAAGTGAAAATGCTTCTGTTTCTTTTCCCATTGAGGTATTTCATCAGTTATCAATAACTTCTCGGCATATGACCACCCTTTCTAACGTATCTTGAGGAGATCGAGAATTTAAAAAGTTATAGAATGTGATTATTTATTTTTTTAAATAACTTCAAAAATTGAAATGGCCTGTGTATGTAATTTCCTTTGGTTATAACCATGATATTTTCCTGAATAAAATTAAAATATGGACAAGTCATTGTTTTTAGAACAAGAAGTTACGTTCAGTGTTAATTATGTCATCAGAACCCCTACACTGCCTGGTTAAACCATGAAGACTAACAATATGCATAGAGCATAGTATTACTGAGTAAAAATTTCCTGGTACCTCTGTTGTTTTTCTCCTATTTCTTTTTGGAGTAGAAAAATATTCAGTCAAGTAGGTAGATAGATCAGGAGTGGTGTAGGTGTGTGAAGAAAGCAGCTTTTTAAATTAAATTTGAAATGATTTAATCTTGAAGGAAAATAATTAAACAAAATGCAAGATTAAATAATTTTATATGAAATAAATAATACACAAAGTGTATATTAATTATGATGTTACTCAGTATGGGCTAAATTTTGGCAACATCACTTAGCAAAACAGGCCCTAAATTTCAGTCTGAATTTTGATAGCAATCTTTCCTTCACAGCAGATCGCTGGCAGATTCCAAGTTACTGTTAACTCAAAAATGTTAGCTCTCTTCTCAGTTTCTAATGCTGGACATCCTGGGGTAGTAGGAGAGGTTCAGGCTAAAGAAGAATCCCTACTTGAATTATAGTTTCAGTGCTTTTCCCTTTTAGACCTGTACAAATGTATCAATGTCATTACAATTTCAATTCAGCTATAACATCTTGATCCAAGTGCCTCAGATAGTGGTGGAGAGACGTTCTGAGCCATGTTTGAGGGTATGCAGGAGCACTCGGGCAGGCTCTGGCCAGCCCAGAGGGCAAAGAACTGATTATAGCAGGGACCATGTAGTGATCTTTTCACTAACACAGTTTTCAGCCCTTGGCACTATATGACTTCCTTGTCCAAGTAACATATAAGTCATAGTGTTTTGCAGCTGCTCTCAGACCTAAGATTTTTCAGCCTTTCTATGCTTTCAGTCTTTGTGCTATTTTCTAGCAATGAGTTCAGCAGTTTGTTTATACTTGCCATGAAGAAACATTTAATGTTGGTGGCTTTAAACCTGTTGCCTGAACTGGAATCTATTTTGTCCTTTTCTGCAAGCAAAACCACAGTTTTCTTGTTGTAACTGTGGAGCAGTGAGCAGTACTCTCCTTTTAACCAGCTTTGCTGGCCTTCAGTCAGTCTTTAGATCTTAAAAATGATTTCACTGTGATAATGTCAGGATCAATTATTTTTAGCACAGAGTGTAGCTAGTGCATTTTATTTTGAGATGCTATTTATAGACTGTTTAATTTTTTTCTGGTGAGCCCCAGATTGAATTTACACCTTTTTTTTTTTTTTTTTTTTGCACTTTAGCAACAATTAAAGTTTGTTTTGTAAAAGCTTGGCTTTATAATCAGCTGAAAGTAGCAACAAATTTCTATAGCTTCTGAAGTTTGCAAATGGTTTTTTTATGACCAGTAGTCATCTGCTATTAAATCACTTCAAACCTTTGGTACAATCCTTAGGTATCCTTAGGATCGTTTTTAAAAGAAATTGTTTGGAGAGTAGTAAGAATGTTGACTTTGTAGAAATATAGCTTCGATGAAATTCATACTAAACTAAAATTGATTACCCTCTTCCTTGTGAGGAAGGAAAACTGCATTACTCTTGGTGGTCAGTTTAAATGACCATTTGTAAGGAAGCTATTCTGTATTAAATTTCTTAGGGGCAAGAGCAACAAGAGTAGTTGAGGATGCAAAATGAGTTCCTGTAAGATAAACTTGTTACTTAACTAGCTAATTAAGAAGAAAGATGGTACTCGGTGTTCAATTGGCTCAGTGCAATTTCTGAATAACTTCTGAAACAGATCGTGTTTCTGTAAAGGTACAGGTTTAGACTCTGGAAAGGGAGATGAGATTTTACCTCACTGAGCTTTCCCCAAATCACAGAGATGCCAATACAAACAAAGAGAGCCCCTGAGTTCTCAATTCTGTCCAATTAATCTGAGTGCCAAAAAAAAAAAAAAAAAAAAAATCCCCTTTTCAAGGAAATTTGTCTATAATGTATCTGGCTTTCTATTTGAGCAGTGTCTTACCTATGCATGAGACAGGAGTCAGTTTTTGTCAATCAGCTGCTTTGCAACTTCTCTCTGCTGTGCAGGGCAACCAGTAGGAATTCATTAAGATCTGTCTGCTCAGCATCCAACTTGCCCTTGCTTGAGGAAAACTGGTAGGATTTCAGTGCAGGTTTCAGTTCCTGTTATCTCATTCAGTACTTAGAGTGAGTTGGTAGGGAGAGGATTTGGAGAGCAACAGTCCTGAGTTGGTAAGTCAGGCAGGTGTCTGATTCGAGGATGGAGGATGATGCAGAAAGCCTGAATTTCTCTTTTAGGGTATGAACATGATGGAGTTTCCTGGAATTTAAGATCATAAATGACCTCTTTACAAAGTCATGTACATATGCAAGTAAATAAAAATCATAGTCTCTTTGTATTAATGTAAAAATAGTAATTTCACATTCATATAATAACTTGAAGTAGCTCTTTTCCTTTTGATGGAGTAGCTCTGTATCAATACAACTGAAATTAGAATTTAACCCCAAGTGAAAAATGAATTTTTCTTCCTATTGAAGCTTCACCACCTGGAGATGCCTGGCTTCCTGTGGAAAGGAAATTGAGCTAACGCTTCTTCTGCAGTGAAGGGGATGTTGGTCTGACTGATCTGATACCAAAACACTTTGTCTTCAACAGTACCTTGAAATCTTTACAGAATGTCCAGGCTTTGCTTCCTATCTGCGGTCCTTAGGACAGTTGTTGATATGTGACAGCTTAAGGGATAAAAAAGCAAATCTAACTTCCAGGTCTTATCTTTTTTTTGCTTATGTTCCACAAATTTTCAACTGTTGTCCTACAGAAAGACACACAAAGAATCATTTCCATTTGAAAGATGAACTATATATTGCCCAATGAATCTTCTTTTTTTTTTTTTTTTTTTACACCTTTTACCCACTCAGGTGCCTATTGCTTATATAGCCTTTCTGACCAGCCATCATAAGTGCCTAGTAATTTCATATATTCCTCTTCTACATCATTCAGGTAATCTTCTATTGCTGTGCAGCTGTCAACACTTATTGATAAATGAGGCTTGGGGGAAAGTAACTTAAAATGCAATCAGAAAGGGACTTCCTGTGGATGCAGTAGTAGTTGTAGCATTATACCTACCCAGTGCTCCAGTTACCTTGTCAATGAGTGAAATACATTCTGCAAAAGAGAAGTGGAGATGAATATACACAGGGAACATCTGAAGATCAATGTGGACTTGGATCAGTCTCAGATTAATTAGATATGTGGATAGCACTAGGGATGTAAAAGGAATTTTATAGATAGATGGATGTATGCATATTTTCAAAACTGATAAGCAAATTTGATCCTCAGTTCTTAAAAAGAATCAACTCACAATGTTTTGATTTTCTAGAAGTGCCAAGATACCAAACCTTAAAACGTAGGTCTCTTTTGGGGCTCTCTAATTGACATTTCTCCATAATGGAGGAAGAACAAAAACAGCAAGTCAACTTTTATTTCCTTAAAGACTTTGGTCTCAGGAGCTTCCACCTAATATATACTACTTTGTGAAGAAATAAATGAAAAATATCAGGTGAAGGTAAATGAAAATAGATGACAAAATTGGGCAATAGGATTGTGTGCTTTTGCCAGACATGGAAAATAGTCATCTAATAATAATAGTAGCCAATCGGACTCAGGTATCCTATCCATTTCCTGAAATAAATGATCACAAAAATATTTCAGATACTGATTTTAATAACACAGTACTGTTATGCTTTGTCTTTCGTGCTGCCCTCTGGTTTTCATTTATTTCAGCATAATGAAAACACCAGCAAAGCAGTATGTGTTGACTGTCCAGTGTGAAAACGCAGTTGACACTTTAGACACCTCACAAAGGCAAACTGTCCCCAAAGGTTTAGCAAGAATCTCAGGAGATGTCACTGCTAATTTACACGAGGCAAGGCAGCAGGAAAACGCTCTCCTAAAGGAAGATGTCCCAGTGTTGTTCCAAGACAGCAGAGAATCTGTAGTCTTTGAGAAATAGAAGTTATCCAGAGAAGATGAAAGACAACAGGGAAAGCTGACCAGACTGAAAGATTATGCAACCATACATTGCTGCAAGATGGAAGTCAAACACATTTGCTACTCTTACTAAGAGGAAAAACTTTAGAGCAAATAGGGAAGGCACAGGAATGGGAAAGAAGTACATGTTTCTTCCTTGGTAATTCTGTGCATTGGGTAAAGCAAATTATTCTGCCATTTGCACTGTGAAAAAAAAAAAAAGAGAGAGAGACAGTGGGACAGTCCAGTCAGAGAAGACTGCTGATTTGTGCAGGGTTGCAAAAATAATGGCAAGTGTGAAACCAAGCTGGAATTTTTGTCGCTTGAATTCCTCTCTAGTTTCTATCAACAGGATCTGTGCTCTTCTCAGCATCATTCAGTGGCTAAACCTGTTCCGATTTCAAGTCAGTGTTATTTTCCTCTCCCTGTCATTTTAGGATTTTGCAATCATAGTTCTCTTTTGTGCTAATGTTCATTAACTCCTCTCTTTGGATAATAGGAGTTCTTGAAAGGTGAAGCTTGTTATACACTTAGCCTTATCCTAACCACTCATATACTCAAGAATGTTTGTCATGTTGGAAACATATTGCAAGTTGTGCAGTCTTCTTCTGACCTGTGTGAGAGAAGCAATGGTTGCCTCCTTCAATCCTCCATGTCTGTCTTATTTACCAGACTTAAATTTCTCTTATGGTAAGACTGATGACTGCTCTTAAACCTGGAAGAGTACGGCATCCTGTAAAAAGGCCAGCATGAAGAAACAGGAAAATTTGGTACATTTTCGTTCTCTTTCACTTTGGGTTTTCACTTCAACATACACTAAAATTGAGTTAAAAAACACTGCAGATCTCTTTCCAAAATAGCTCTTTGCCAACATCTCCATTTGAACCATTAAGCATTGGCTCTGTATTTCTTCCCAATCACTATCATGTTAGCTAGGAGAATTAAACACCCTTCTCCACTCAGTTTGACAAACTGCTTCTTCAAAACTGCCCCTGGAAAATTTTGCCTAAGGCTGTTCTTCCCCTCATGCCTTAATAGCGAAGTAGCTGACTTATGTTTTTACCCTTCAACATGCAATCTCTGCAATTTTTCTACAAAACTAGAATGCTTTTTCCATAGTTTGGTTGTGGAGAATGTAAGTTCTTCATGGTATACTGATAAAAATAAGATAAAATATGAAAACCTGCATGTTTGGAAATGTTCATTTTTTTTCTGAACTATTATAGATCATTGTTTTTTGTTTTGTTTTGTTTCTTTCCTTCCCCAACAAGACCTTGCAGGAAGCATGCGGTGTAATAACTGCTTGATATTGCTGTTAGGAGGAGAATGGATGCATTTCAAATCCCCCTAAATGCTTGAGGTGGTTGTCATCACCATCCCAGTATGATAATTTTCACACTAAAAGCAGCAAGGTATTATATTGTTTTAAAGATCACACATTTCTGTCCTGAAGGCTGCCAACCCCTGTGAATAGTGTTATCTGGTGCTATGTAAAGGTGCTATATAATAAATAAACCTGATTGCCTCCCTGTAATTCTCACTGACATACAATTTTATTTCCTGCTTATTGCAGCAATGAAAGAAAGTCTGGTTTGTTTAATTTCTCTACACAAAGAGAAGTGCCCTCAAATTTGAGGTTGCACCTCCTCTTGTCTGCAGCGGCTGTTGCTCCAGCAGTTAACTTCCATGGGTTTCTAGGAAGTGCTTTGCACTGAGCTTATGCTCTTTCAAGGAAAACATCGTGAGGACTTTTTTTTCCATCAATCTCCAAATGATTGCACAATATTTTCCCCCATTACTATACTTGTTAGAATTGTGTTGCAAAGTCAGGTAGACTTTGGTATGTGTGTCTGTAGGAAATGTTAAGTCATGCTTGAACCAGCCATTGAGCACCTGGTGGGAAGGCAGAGCCAACCCAGGGGAGCTCAGGTGCAAGCAATGCACCTTCCCAGACCTCATTTAAGGGTTGGCAGTGGAGGCAAAGGTATCTTGCTGGAGATCCCTGTGTACCTGAGGTCTTCTGAAGGTAAGTAGCTTCTTTCCTTTATTTCTGTGCCTATGGTTGTTGCATTTGAGAAAGTCCTTGTTTACTGTAGCCTAGGACCTTGCTACTCTGCTGTCATTGCTGTGCTTTCCATCACATTATAGCATCTAAGGGATTAAGTCAGCTGAATTAGATTTCAGTGATTGAAGACATGTGGTTGCCTGAAATCTGGACAGGTGCACTCCAGAGTGGGTGTTCAGATGTTTTTTGAAAATTGAACTGAGCCATCATATTCTGTTGAGAAACAGAAAATGCTTGTGATTCTGGCACCAAATATTCACAGCTCCTCTTAGCAGGCTTAAAGTGAAGTTCGCGTGCAAACAGGGCATCAGCTTTCCCTGCAGTTAAACTGTGAAATTCTTGGTAAGTTTATCAAAGCTGAGTTACTGAAGTAACCAAGTAGAGTTACCAGATAATGATGTGCCCTCTAAGTTCTAGATTCCAAGGTTGTTTTCATTTCTTAGTCTTGTATTTATATCAAAACTATGAGCATTTCTTGCAGGGAATCCTATTTATCCTAGGACCAAAGGAACAGGCCTTTGTAGATGAAGATGTAGATGAAGATCTGCCCAACAATCCGAGATGAATGGCACTATTGTTTGTGCTGATGTTGACTGTTGTGGTCTGTGTTCCAGCAGTGAGATCATGGCTGACCTTGCTGAAATGTTAGGCTCTGCTTTCTCTGACTTATGCATAGGGAAATCACCTGAACCTAAAGCAAATTGAAGGCAGCTCTGCCTGGTTGGCAGCCAGAACCATAATGAGTGCAGGGAATGTGCATTGCTTCTTCTTTGAGACAGGCAGGATTTCTGTAGCTCTTTGCTAGTCAGCCTAGCTATCTTTCTGATATAATGTGGCCTCAAAATGTGAGGCAAAAAGTGGGCCTTGGGCTTCTGATGTCTGAATACAAGTGTTTCTCCTTAATTTCATACAATACATAAAAGGAAGCATCAGGAAGGAAATATACCCTGTAGCATCATTCTCAAGGGAAGGTATACTTCCACAAAATGAAGATAAATGAGTTGGTATTATGATAGTCTAATGCTGTGATGTTATGTACAGCAGATGCATTTTTCTGCTAAGAGTTTAATCCCTTCAGGCCCATTAAGCGAGGGGAAAAGTTTAGAAGGGATGTTGTTAGAAGGAGACATTAATGCACCTTTTAAAAAAAACTGGTTGGAGCATAAATCACAGGAGAAATACAGTACAAAATAGTGAATGAAATATTTATATTTTCCACTGAAGCTGATTTTATGCACTTGAGGGAGAAGCCCTGTTGAGATTGGTCTTCCCCTTTGTTCTGTATCAATTTTTCCAATTGCTCAGACACGGCTCTTCGTTGCACAATCACTTTGAGGCTGATGTGATTAGAAACCGTAGGCCTGCCTGCTCAGCTTGGCCAGTGATGATCCAAAGTTTGCTTGCATTCTAAGTGTGTAGTCTGGGTAAAGGAGATTTTGTGTGCTTCAAGACATGTATTGGTTCTTAAAAATTCAGTGGCACTGGATTAGCTTCACTGTCTTACGCTATAGAGTGAGTTAATATGCAAAGTAAGACTTCACATGTTCATGTGACATCTTGCTTGAGGGTTAAATATGCAGCAAGAAAAACGTGGCATAGATTCATTGACTTACCCAAGGCCCTTCACTCTCATGTTTATGTTCTGTTATTTTAATTATATTTGTTCAACATGAAGTGAAACTTTGTAATTAAAAAAAAAAAACAACAACAACACAACAACTTTGAAAGCTTTTTGTGGTAGGCTTTTCAGAGCAGGAGGAGGAGGCTGACTGGCTTGAGAGTAAATTGGATTTTGCACCTTTTAGGACCCTCTATTTCTCTCTGGATTCATATACTGAGATTTCTTATATAGGAACATTCTTCTTTTTAAAAAATTATTCATGGTTTCTAGAAAAACATTACTTATTTTCAAATAGCTTCTAAAAGAAGAACAAAATTCAAAAGCAATTTTGTGCTTTGTACTCTGTAAAAAGGTTCTCATGTTTTCTCTACACGGCTCATTTCTTCCTACAGAGTCTTTTCTGAACACCACCTCCTATCCGGTCTTGCTTATACGAGCTACTGTCATTCACTGCTACCTACTTCCATTGACACAACTACAGCAATTGCCTAAATAGAAAAAGTGATTGAAAGAAAAGGCTTATTTTTGTTGTTGTGTGATGGTTTGGTGTGTGTGTTGGCTTTTTTTTTTTTTTTTTTGGCCTTGATTTCCTGCAAGGAGACCGGTACTGGCATATGCCACTGCTCAGCTTCCTAAAATGTCAGCAGTGATCCTTGGGACACTGGTTGCTGACAATCTCAGTCAAGGCTCTCTGGCTCAGATCCTCTCCCTCGCCTCAGCAAACGCAGCAGCCACATGTCTGCCTCATTCCAGGGATCTCTGGTGTTGGGTTTTGGGCAGGGGAGAGTCCTCTTCTGCCCACAGGAAGCAGTTTCCAAAATGACAAAGTGTCTCAATTCATTTTACTCAAATTGTTGTACAAGAAGCATCAATAACATGCTTTGTGCATGCCTGTTATGTATATAGCTAAGATGGACTTGATGTTAGAGAAGGTATCTTGCATGGAAAATCTTAATAGTCTAGGCCACTGTATCAGTTCAGGAACATGATTAGGAATATATTCAATAACATTTTTATTTGTAGCATCAAATCAAGAGCATATGTAACAGTGCAAAACATTCTTTGAGAACTGTCAAATCTAATCTTTCTTTGTTTTGCTGCATTAATGAGTAATTGATATGTAAGGAAAGGAAATGTAGTAATTTCCTCTTGAAAAGATCTTCTGCTCTTTATTTCAGTAATATTTAATGCTTATAGAACCTTCTTCTTCCTCCAAATCTTTTAAAGATGTGAACTTATTTAATCTATCCACATTGATTTATTTAAACCATCCAGCAGGTCACTGAGGTTGGTAGTCCCGTGTGTGTTTGAGAAGTAGGAGGGGGCGGGCAACTTAGGCTGCTTCATTAACTTTTTTGTGGGCAGGAAAAAGGGGCACAGTTGGATCCCACTTTAGAACTAAGGATTTCCCAATTTCCAGTCTTCTGTTTACACAACTGCATTGTGCTTCTCTGACTCAAACTAAGCATTCCCTGACTTGGAGGACTGGGTGGTGTAGATGTCACAAAGACGTACAAGTTTCTCCATCTCCAGCAGGCACACTGCTGCTTTGTTAGCTGCAACACAAAGCTTCCGGAAAATCATTTGGAGTTGTCCAAATTGATCTTGTGGTCGCGGATCCATTGCCTGCTTTTTAATTTAGAGCCTTGTGTTCTCCCAATTATTTTAAATCAAAGTGCAGTAAGATAGTGGACTTCAGTATTTATTTTACTGTGTTGAACCGAAAGGCTCTTTGAGACCTTTGCAAATGATGCATTCTAAGTACAAGGTAATATTTTTCTTGTTTACTTCTCTGAACTTTTCCTTTCTAATATTAAGGATTCTTTTTCAGGGTGGAACAGAGGGAATTTATTGTGCAACACCTGTTAACAAAAGAGGGGTTTGATTAATTTCCCACTCATGGTGCTGAGAATGTTCCCCTTTGTTGTCATTTTCTCAGGGTTATTACTCATTACCCTTATTCATTCTGCTTTGATAGAGGTAAATAGCTTTTAATTCCCCCTGCCCCCAAACCTTCTTAAAGTTTCCTTTGACAGCTTGTTGTAATTATGCCCCTCACTGAAGACACAGTCATTATTCTCTGTTGCCCTGAACAAGATTATTTAAGGCTCATTTTGGATTTACTCCGTGCATGTTTTGGAAATGTATTACCCTAAGAAGTAGAAAATACTAATATAGGAGCACTGTGAGACAGTGGTAAATGTGATACTGATCACAGCTTATATGTAGTTGGAGGTATTTTAGTGAACATGAGCAATGCCCTTGTCATTACACTTTAAAACAAACAAAAAAGTGAGCGCCAAAAGGATACAAGCAAGAAACTAACCAAGCTTGCTGTAAGACCTGTTATTGAGTAATTGTACATAGAGTTTACTGTTGAACTGTCAGTGTATCTCAGCTCTAATAAAATATGAGCCAATTTTTTTTCTATATCTGTAGTCTTCTTTTGGAATGTATCTGATGGCATTATGAATGTTATTCATAATGTTATAATATTGCATTGCAACTTTATTGCATCCTCATTTTCTCCACTTCAGCTCCCCAGACATAGCTTACTTGCCAAAATTAACAAGTTCTTGGGAGTGTCAAGATTCTTGCCTTGCCACAGGCCGTATTATTACTGAGGCATCCCAGCACTGAGGCATTTGGCTAATAGCTCAAGCCATTCTGGAGAGGAAAGGAAAGTGGGCACTGGTACTTCATTTCATGTCCTCTCTGCTTACTCTTACAAAAGGGTACTGCTTTTTAAGGCTCTGTTCCTAATTGCCAAGGTTGTTAATTCTCTGAGAGACCAGACAGCAGGGTCAATTTCAGAAACACCTTTGCCCTTATGTGAACTGGAATCCACTTGAGTAACTGAAGCACACTAGAACCCCCATCTGGGGGGGGGGGGAGGCGGGGGCGGCAAGTACATTACTTCCCCCCCCCCCCCCCTCAGTATAAGTGATTACATTTGGATTACCTTAATTTTACTTGCTTGCTTCATTTCATGTTGGAAATTGATAATGTCTTCATCTTTTAACTACCTTAGACTATGTGGCAGTACTCCGATTCATTTTGGTATTGTCATTACTAGTTATCTGAATGCATAACGTGGTACAGGGAACACTGCTGGAGATATAAGGGAAATAACCCTTACTTTACAAATGAATAATGAACCATCACTAACCATCTAGAGTATCTTCAGCTTTGTTTTCATACTAGTAAACTCTTTGCTTTACAGTACGCATGCCTGACGAGGTGGGTTCTCAAGCAGATACTGTTTTGTTTGTAAATAATCCATACTGAAATGTCTGTGTGCATGTATCTTTTTAACTGTATGTATGAAGTTAAAACACACACAAAAGAACTTTCTATAATGGAATATCCTGGGTAAGACATATCTACCTTGGAAAGCAGGTAGATATATTTTAAAAAAACCTGACTTACACATAGGTGGTAGGTACAGACAATGAGTATAGTCTTACAAAATGTCCTTTTATACTGTTTCTTTCTTTGGTTACTTTTTGTTTTGTATAAGCAACGGAGGGTCAACAACTGGATAGATCTCCTGCAACCTATATAGTTATAATGACGTTCTTGTTGAAAAAGAAGAGGCAATAGAGTGACTGAGGAACAAAACAGAGCATTGTGGTGGACAAACCATGGTACAGAATGTGTTTGCTGGCTAGCCCCAGGGTCCAAGGCATACTACACTTCTGCCTGCCTGACACAGATCTGCTGTGAGGAATGGTTGTTTACCTGGAAGTTCTGGATACCTGAAGCAGAGGCAGACAGAGCAACAACAAACCTCTAGAGCACTAGCTTGCACCACAAATGATGAGATACCATCCTAATTAGCAGGCTTGGTTGATGTGCATTTGCTCTAGGACCACTCTTGCGAAAGTTTACTTGTGAAGTGCATAGCTACACGTGCTGTGTATGTCAAGGCATGTAACTTCTAAATGTACATATCAGCCTGTGATTTACATTGGGGTCTATCCAAATAATTATGACTGCTGTGTGTGCACATAGATTTTTTTTATAGGATGTTCCCAGCCTTAATTTTGAACAAAAAAGGCACAAAGCTAATGTGTATTTCAAATATATTACCATCTATGTGTGTGTTTCTCCTTGTTTTCTACAATCTGACTTGCTATAATTGGGAGCAATTCCAGCACAAGAAAGAAAACAAGAAATAGTGCAAATAATGTAGGCTCTTCTTTATCATAATGGTCTGCACATACCAAATTTAAATGTGCACACAGATGCCACTGAAACTGAGAGAGATCCAAATTCGTCTCGTGCCTTTAGCTTAGCGTGCACTTCTCCATTTCCCAAGAGAACATGAAATTCTTTGCAGAATACATGAGATTGTACCTTAAAAAATTATTTCAAGTGATTATATTTATAGGCTGTTTATGAGGCTCATTACTATGTACGTGAGCATTTAAATGAAATTAGCCTCACAAGAGGCATTTAACCAAGGACACACAGGATCTCTGCAGCAGAGCCAGGAACCAGGAAACATCTTCCAAGTTTAGGCCAGTATCTTAACCACAATGCTATTTTTGCTTACTCAAGTCCCACTGTACTCCGTTAGCAACCAGAAATCTTCAAGCAGAGTACTCTGCTCTCTTTCCAAACAAGATCACGTGTGGCTTGTGTGCTCCTCCCGCTTATATTAAAACATCTAGTCAACAGCACATGCCGAGGTCCCCAGTCAAGATCACTGCTTCTACTGACTGTAGCAAACAGCAAGAGAAAACAGAAGGCATTTGTAAACTCAGATATTGGAGATCTCCTTAAAAAGAGCATCTCATGCTTCTGCTATGAAGAAATATCCTATTCAGAGAAATCCATTACCCAATTTAGTGTGGAGGGGATAATCTACTGTGGATGTTAATCCTTTGGAGTGTATTTGAGCTATTTCATAAAATTATTGCTTCATTCTCTGACAATTTTACAATTCTCTACCATTAATGTTATATGTAGAAAAGGATTGATTGGACTGCTTATTGTTAAGGATTTTTATCCTTCCCTTCTCTTCAAATCCTTCTCTTCTGTTGCTGTGAGAGAAGGATTCAGTTTACTGGGTGAGAAGAATGAGGTAAGCACGTGAGTTGGGGGCTTGGAACAGAACCTGATGGCCACAGCTCTGCATGTCTCACTGCTGTGGGGACAGGAATGGCTTGTAACCACCCACCCTCTCAGGTTCCAGGGGTGGGATGCTTCCAAGAAGGAGCTGGAGGTTTAGTGCTGGGGAGGATTCATGGCAACAATGGCTTGCGTGGAGCCCCTGATTTACACCTGCATTGGGAACAGTCAGCACACACAGTGGCTCCTGGGCCTTGGGAGGACTGTGCTCTGTGATGCACAGCATCTTGAACATGTAGGGTCGTTCTCAAAATGAGCCCCAAGCATGTGTTGCCCTTGCAGGCTTTTTTGTATGTGCCTCAGTTGCCTACCTGTTAACTAGAGATGAACCTGGTTCTATATCATGCTGGGTGTTAGGAGGATAAATTTACATGTGTTATAAAGCACGCTGTCACTGTAGTGAAAAACACCTGCTCAAAAGTCTGTGCAAACATTAATAATTCTGTCTTCAGAGCAGAGTTAGAATATTATACAGTAAATGTGTTGTGGTATTAAAAAATGAGGAACTAAAATATGAAATATTGGTCATTCATTTAGAGCTGCCCATCCAACACAGAGAAGAAGGAAGGGGCCCTGACATTAGCATTACGTGTAATTCATCAGATTTTATTCTAATGAGTAGGCTCAAGGGAATAGTTGAGGTGAAATAAGCAGCTTTAATTCTGGTACTCTAGAAATTTTAGCTGTTTACTTTGCAACTCTTCATGTAATATGTACTTGCCTGCATTATATAAAGCAGCTAAGGTGGAAAGTTAGAAGCTCCACCAGGCTATTGCAGAAATCCTGGTGTCATATTCCAGAAATCCCGGGGTTGGTATGACACCTCTTCTCCAGCCAAAAGGCGCTGGTATTTGTGCTGGCAGACATGCAACAACCACCAGCCCCAGGGAGGAGGCCAGCGCTGGGGACTGAGCCGTGCGGAGGGCTGCTGGAGCCACACGCTGAGCACAGCCACGGGGCTGGCTCCTGGGGCAGCACGAGCAGCGGGGTGCGCAGCCTGCAATGTCTGCTGCTGGAAGCGGTTTTCACAGCTGGTTCAGGGAATGGTAGCAATGTTTAAGAGACAGTTCTGCTGAACCGCACCGCACTGCCTCCAGACAGCCCTGCAGGACCCAAGCACATTGTTGCCCATCGTCCCCCTTGTAGCCTGGGTTACATGAGCATTGGTGTCTGTATACAGAAAGCTGCCCATCATTTTGGCTCAGATGGCCACTTTCAAGACAGAATGTTGGAAAGCAGATTCTCTGTTCCCATTCACCTTTATAGGAGTTAGATAACTAAGTATCCACACCTGCCATCTTCCCCTTGCTGTTTAGTACTGTTACAGGGCTAGCATCTGAATTAGGTGCTACTCTGCTTCTTTTGTGCAGGGAGGCAACTAAGTTACTGCAAAAAAATTACAGAATAAAATCATAGAATCATGGTATCATTTGAGTTGGAAGGGATCCTTGAAGGCCATCTAGTCCAGCTCCCCTGCAACAAGCAGGGACACCTACAGCTACATCAGAGCCCCATCCAGCCTGGCCTTGAACATCTCCAGGGATGGGGCATCCACCACCTCTCTGGGCAACCTGTGGCAATGCCTCACCACTTCTATATTGGTAAGTATTTACATATTTACAGGTGTAAATACTGTGCAGTACATATACTACTTGTTGTAACATTGAGGAACAAATGAACAACTGCTGAGCATGGAATCTGTCACATTTCTCTTGCAGCCTGGAACTTAATAATAGAAAAGACCAACTCAGTGAGGCATGCAGACAGGGTCTTTCATTTGCCCTGTCCTTCTTCTCTGCTGTTTCCTCTTGCTTGATCTCTCACTTTACACCTAAGGCATGTTTCACTTGCTGTTTGAAGAGTGCTGAGTAGAGATTGGCTCTTATCTAGTACCGTGTAGTGTTAACTCCCTTTTTACACTCAGATTGCAATGACTGCTTCAGGGTCATGCGGATGGAAATGAGAGCGCGTGTCACACAGGTAGTTGAGTCACTGAGCTGCTCCCCCAAATTATCTGCTCTTTATGGTAAACAGTTTCTTTTATTTCAAATAGAAACTTCAGCTGCCAAGAGAGCCACCTGCGTATAAGCATGCAGGTGGCATGCCGATGGTTGCTACACAGTACACATTAGGATTCCAGTCTGAGTAATGCAGATGTTTAGGGACTTGCAATGACTTTAAGGTGACCCAGAGTTACTAGAGTGACAAGAAGCTGGGATAGTCCTACAGGGGATTTAGTGATATTATGATACTGTGGGAACAATAGGTAAGAACTAGCTAAGAGTTGACATGTGCAGCTAAAATATGTAATGCCTGAAGAAATGCAAAAGCAACCCTTATTAATATTGGCTTTTCCTAGCAGTAAATTTGACATATAATGATAGCCTGTAAGTATGCAGTGCCTCTTACCAATTAAAAAAAAAAAAAAAGGTGTGCCTAGTAGTATGTCTAAGCAGGGACCCAGTAGTGAAGGAGAACACATACAGCTAAAGTAATCAGCACAGTGTCAGACAAAAAGGAGTCAAGAAAATGCCACCTTCTTGGGCACAACCCTAACTAAAATATTAAATATTTAATTGTGTCCCGAAGCCTCATTAACTCGGGTTTGGCTGTCAGGCCAATGGGGGAAGCAAACTGCAGAATCAAGAAATTTTGAAAGAACTGTCATGAATGCAGAGGCTTTAAAGCAGAGAAACCAAGCCTAAGTGCATGTGGCATGGTCCTAACTGTTGAGACAGGAACTATGAATGTAAGGAGAAAAAAGCAACCGGATGCATCCCTCTCTATCTCCTGGCTGTTGCTCAGTGAAGTAATCACTTTCCTCTTCTCATACCCAGTACTAAAAGTTGTTTGAAAGAGATCAAGGAAATAAGAACACTGCAGATGGTGTCTGGAGATTGTTATATATCATTACACAGGCAAAAACAATGTTAAAAAAGCATTACGGTTGCAAAGTCAAGTGTTCAAAAGGTATAAAATTACAGGGTAATGGTTGTCTATGCAGTTGTAATGGGCTTCTCTGTGAACACTCATTATCTTTTTATTATTCATTATAATTATCCCATTACTCATTAACCTTAAATATGGGATCGTATGGAATTTTCCCCCTTGTTCTTTTAATTTAATTTATGTGTAGGAAGGGTTTTAGCTTTAAAAAAAAAAAAAAGAAAAAAAACCTGAAAATGCCATCCCCTGGCATATTGACAAATGGATTGTCAGCAAGGTTGAAATCTTTCTATTTATCACACAGACATGGAGAGCCTGGCAGCACTGGGTTTTAATTGTCTATGTGAACCAGTGCTAGAAGGGCTGGGATGCTTTGCAGCTGGGAGTGGATCATTGCTGTTGACAACAAAGGTGTGCTCAGCGTTGTCTGGGGCCAGGAAGCAGATGAGAAGGGCTGTCCTCTCCTTTCCTCCTATATGTCTCTGCCCCTTCCATTTGCCCCTATTTGAAATAATCATAGAATTCTTTGAGTTGAAAGAGACCCTTAAAGGTCATCTAGTCCAGCCTGACCTTGAATGTCTCCAGGAGCAGGGCTGCCACACACCACATCTCTGGGCAACCTGTTCCAGTGCCTCACTGCCCGCACTGTAAAAAAAACTTTTATTCTTCTAACCAGTCTAGATCTCCCCTCTTTCAGTTTGAAACCATCTCTGCTTGTCCTACCACAGCAGACCCTACTAAAGAGTCTGTCCCCTTTCTTCTTACAATCTCTCTTCCTTTAGACACTGAAAGGTGCTCTCAGGTCTCCTTGGAGCCTTCTCTTCTCCAGGCTGAACAGCCCCAGCTCTCTCAGCCTGTCCTCATAGGGGAAGTGTTCCATCCCTTGGATCATGTTTGTGTCCCTCCTCGGGATGCTCTCCAGCAGGTCTATGTCTCTCCTGTACTGAGGACTCCATATCTGGATGCAGTACTCCAGGTGAGACCTCACCAGCGCAGAGTAGTGGGGCAGGATTGCTTCTTGTCTAGTTCCCTAAATTCATTTGGATCTTCTCAACTACCTGGTTGCCATCAGTGACTCTTTTTCTTTTTTTAATTTTACTCCATTCTTAATCTCACCTCCCATTCTGCACAGCTATTTCCAGCTCCCCATCTGATCCTTCTCCAGTCTAGACCATAACATTCACTCACACTGGGCTCCTTCTACATTCAGTGCCTTGGTTTATTGTCTTAGTCTTCGCTTATAACGAGTCTGTCCCCCATTTTAATCTTCAGTCTCCTTCTGGGCTCTCTCCTCATTTCAGTGACTGACAGGTGACACCCCAGCCCCACAGCAGTTTCATAGTTTACAAAAATAAAGCAACACCTCCCAGCACTGCCAGAGTTAGGTGCCAGCATCTCCTGCCATAGCTGTGCTGTGTGTCTCGTGCCACACTGCTCAAGTGAGACTGGTATTGCTGTGCTCATCATTCCTTGAGTGCCTCTGCATCCCACTTGTGCTCCCCACAGTTAAGAGGGAGGCAGGTGCCCTTCCCACTGCATATAGAGCTCTGTGCAAGCTGCCAGGGGACTGGGTGCAGAAGCACTGCGGATGTATTTGCTGTGCACACAGGAACTTGTGCACTTTCTTGCTTCCACTTGGCATCACTTTGCTCCAACACAGGAAAAAAAAACACCTTGTATCTTCCTTGAGAAACAAAAAAGATAAATGATCTGACTGAAATTTCTCAACTTCATGTTGAGAGGAAGTGATCTAGAGGATGGAAATATTCAATTCAAAAGGTAAAAGTAGTAGTTAACTCAGATGGGAAATGTCAAATAATCACAGTGACAGAATGCTACAGACCCTTCTGGAAAAACATTCAAATAAGATTATGAGCACAGAAGCATATCTAGTATGATCTAGCATATCAGAAACTCGAAACTTAGATGAAATAGGTTTTTTGGGTGGATTTTTTTTTTCAGTTTGTTTGTTTCTTACTGCAAACTCTTAACAGAACAAAATATGGCTAGTGTTGTTTTGTGGGAATGTAGCAAATGGCCCAACCACAAATTATTTGCAAGCAGAAGTTGTCAGTATTTTAGCTGGAAAACTGTATCAAAAGATTAATATTTTGTTCATACTCCCTCAGAGTGCTTTCTTCTCATCGTTCTTACGAGGTGAGAAATCTTTGGCAAAGATTGCTTTTACATTTTAAACTGATATATTTTGCTGCTGTGGGATCCCAAAAAGACAAGTGTGTTGATGTCAGGGGTGTGCAACTGGCACTTGTTAGGAAAACATATTTATACTCAGCAGAAACTTCTTTATTTTGTTTTAGTGAAAATAATTCAGCAAGAGGTGAAATTGATTGGCTCTTCAGTTTGTCGGGCCCAGTTCTTCCCCTGTGAATGAACTTAATATCCTCACCTTCCACTATATTTTTAAACTCCCTAACTTTGTCCCCCGCCCTGCTGAGGTACCTCAACTCACAGGAATGTAGGTGTTTATGGCATACAGTGCTTTCTCCTCCAGCCTAGTGGGATAAATTTCCAAGTTGAAAAGAATCCTTTCCTCCCCAGGAATATTTTGGTTCTATGTTCAAAGACCTGAGTCATAAGTAGGAAAAATATCAGTGGAACCTAAAGCACCAGTGACTGAGAAATCAGGGCAACCAAAAAGAAGAGAAGGAGAAAAGGTTAAGAAAAGGAAAGTACTCATGTCGGCAAGACAGGGGTTAGGTGGGGACAGGAAGACAAAATGAGTGAAGGATTACAGAGTAAAAATGATTTGGGAATAGGATGTTGGCAGAGGTGAATAGGGTAGAACAATAGGGAAGAGCGTTTGCTGAATGTGAATAGAAATCATTATAAAGTTTCCACCATCCCTTAATAAAAATACAGTAGCCTTGAGTCCCTGTGCTTTATTAAAATCTCCAGCTGGAATACATAAAAGAAAGCAGACAAATTATTCTCAAAACAGATAACTTGTAGATGAAGAATGTAGAGATTTGATAAGATTTTTTTGAAGACAAAAGATATTTGGTGAGAAAGACTGAAGAAGAGATGCACTCGGAAAGGGAGGGGGGCAAAGAAATAAATGATAGAGGGGAAAAAAGAGGGAAGATTTGATTTATAATTAGCATTTGTCTGTCTGCAGGAAATAAATGATCTCTTGCCCAAATAATTTTTCTGGTACAGGAAAGTGGCAGCTCTAACTCTATTTTTGTTAGATGTTAGGTATCACCCTGACTTTTGTTCTGGAAAGTTGACAAGTATAGGATTGGGAGGTTAAACATTTATAGTGTGTGCTCTGTTTAGAATGGGCTTGGTGCTGTTTAATGGACAATGAGTTATACTGCAGCTGACAAAATACAGATTTCCTAAGCCAAATATATTCCGTTCAATACATTTTCTTTGGTTATGATGGACAGTAATCTGGCGTGACATAAAGTTTGATTTCGCATGGCAGGTTGCATTGGTGCTGTGGTAAATGGAAGCTGTCTATTACAAAAAATGCCATTATTCCTACAGAAGAGTGAACTGATTTGAAAAAGGGAGAATGGGTTCAAGTCTCCACCTTATATGCACGTAGAATTTTCTACTCGTCTCGCAGTACTGTACTTCTCTATTTGCTGTGCCTGTCCTCTGTATCGGGGTAGGGGATAATTTAAGAGCTGGAAATTCCCCCTCTGTTGGGAATTGTTGCACACGATCTTTTGATTCCATATTAGTGAACACTTACAGTTTTTCTTGTAGTGTCACGGGAAGGCTTTACATGTTGATAACAAGGCACTAGAGGATCTGGTAAGTGTTTTTATGCTCTCACCGCTTCACTTCCTGACTGTGTTTAGGTGAGGAGGGGAAGAACAGCATTTTGTTGGATCCAAAGATTGCGTCTACTCATAACCTGTGTTTTTAGTTTATTTATGAAATACTTTGGACTGAATAGACTCTGAATTACTGTAGGGCTTACTGGGGCAAGCTAAAGAGCAAATTGCTTTTCCCAGTCATGAACTTCAATTAAAACCAAACAACTGATGAACACAGTTCACCAGAGACAGATGTAAATGCTGGTACTTTGAATAATTCCTAAACAATGTTTTCCTACGCATATAGAAAAAAAGAATTTTTGTTTAAGACAATTTAAAAAAATGCTACAGACTTGTTTTAGACTTCATTTTTTCCTTTTTCAGGCTGACCAAAGTGGGAAACTTTGATTGCAGTTGGGTCCAGGCAGGATTTTTATGAAAAAATTAAAATCAAAGATTAAAATTAGAACAAAGGTCATATTTTGAGATTTCTTCATAACAATAAAATTTGCAGTAGTAGTAATTGAAAAACAGTACTTTTACAAATGCTTTTGAATAAAGTTTTGGGCTAAATCGCAAGGGTATTGCTGTAATTCCACTGCATTTTAGAAAGGGGTCTATTAACAAATGAAATGGAATTTATTAGCCAAGGCTCCTTCAGGCCTTATTTACAGCCAGTGTTAGATGAAGAGTTATTTAGTGGACAAAAAATCCTGCCAGATATGAAAGAGACAAGAAGAAATGTGCCTTGGCATGCCAGGGAGGATAACTATGGAGAAAACTGAAAGTACTATATTTGATAGTGAAGGAATTTTGCCTGAGATGACCCTCTGTTCTTGCCTATTGTTAACTTTTTCCCATGCAAAAAAAAATGCCCCAGCCTGTGAAAGTCACCTAACACCAGCTGTCTGGGTGGCGTAAGAACAAGCTGTTCACATATGCTATTACAGATTTCTGGTGATGTGCCATTGTGGTGCCCTACCGAAACTGAGGTTCCCCTGTGCTACTGTAAAACGTAGGAGATTGCTCTCACCACAGAAAGATTCCAATTGAAGATCATGAGACTGAGGGAGGTGGAGAAGGGGTTTGTTCAAGGTCACAGGCTTGGGCAGGGGCAGCACCAGCAAACAGGACCTGGACCTCTTAACTTTCTGGGCTTACGCACATAGGCTCACTTAGTGGCGTATGCCTGCATGAGGAGCTATACTGATATAAATCCAGCTGCCAGGGATGCTGGTACATTCATCTTAGTAAATTTTCCCATGCAGAGAGGTGCTGATCCTGGGCTTTAACCGTGACAGCCCATTGCAAGGAGACATTCTCCCAAGGAATGCTGTTGGAAATTTAGTAAAAGGAAGGAAAGAAATACCAAAACAAAACAGCCCTTGCTTCAATTAGAGGAAGAGATAATTCCTTTCAAGTTGAGAGGCTCGACTCCCACTGGCCTTTGTTCTTAAGCTTACTCTCACTGCAATTTCAGAGAGCAGTGTGAATAATGGCGGTTTGTTCTGTGATTACCCTCAGTTGGAGCACAAAATTAATATCTCACTAAGTAATTCAGTACATGATGGGTGAAAATTCATTTAAACATGCCCTAAAAAGCTAGGATTTTCCATATTCACTGGAACTCTCTCAGTGACAATTAATTGCCTGTATTCTTATGTGTTTATGAGCCTCAATAAACAGGCAGTATATTTACGTCTCTCCATTACCTTCAGAAATAAACTTCCTCAAGAAAGAAGCTCATGTTTCCTGATTACAATCTGATATTAAGTAAACAGAGGGGTGGAGAAGGCGACTAGTAAGCAGGACATTGGAGGGAGGAAGGTGGGAAGTAAAGAATTTGCTCTCTTTGAAATTGTGCCCCTTGTAATGCTGGGAGCATTAAGTTAATGTGCTGCAGTAGCAACATGGCCTCAGTTAGTCCTGCCACTGTTTGGGGGCATAAAAAACTTGCTCTTTTTATCTAAAGAGCGTAGATTCAAGAACAGGCTCAATATTTACTGCCTTGTGATGTGGAGCCACTATAGAAAATATGACCTTTAAAAGGCATGTCTTCTAACCTGTGTGAAATCCTGGTGTTTTCTGAAAGCCTTGAATGATTGATGTGGGTCCTATTTAAGGGTGCTGCAGTGAGACACTACATCCTGTATTGCTCTTCCATGTCTCCACGTTGCATTTCTCTGCCATTGGACCACTTCCTGCACTCACTAATCTCCTCCAGCGCTGAAGAAAGCACCAGTCCTTACCTTCTGATTGTGTTTGCTTTGGCCTTCACTATGTCACGATGAGTGGTGAGGACAGACAACCACCAGTTGTTGTGATGACTTTGGACATTGTCACCATGGTCAGTTGTGCCACTTCATTCTCTTCCACATCACAGAACAAATCAACACATGTAAGGCTTCTGAGGATATGAAGCAAGCTGTAGACAAAAGATAAAGGCAACATTATTTAGAATCATAGAATATCCTGAGTTGAGATCCAAAAGGATCATGGAATCCAACTCCTGGCTCCAGACAGAACCACCCAAAATTCAAACCCTATGTCTGAGAACATTGTCCAGCTGCTCCTTGAACTCCGGCAGGCTCAGAGCTGCAACCACTGCCGTGGGGAGCCTGGTCCAGGAATTGACCACCCTCTCAGTGAAGAACCTTTTCCTATTATTTATTGTGGTTGTGTCCATTAACATCTGTAGAAAGAGGACTGTAACACATAATTTTGGACTGTCTGTACAACTGGCTGCTGGTTTCACTTGCTCATGCAAGCAAAAGATTATATCAAATAGAAGATGCAAACAATTTGCTATCAGTGAATGTTCACTGTTTTTCCTGAAATTTTCCACTCTGTCACTTATGACATCCTTTAGGATTGGACCTTTAAATGTCAATCACTGGAAATATCTGTACTACAGTATTAATCTGGAAGATGATAAGATGAAAAATGATTATATCTAATGGTAGTTACGTGGCAAGAACTTCCACTATGTTAATATTGGGGTCTCTCCTTCTGCAACTCCAGGTAGGGTTGGAAATTGTGGTGTCCCCGACTTCAGAGAGGCACCTAATTCTATTGTTGCAATGCTGTTTTGTTCCCCAGTGTCTTTATTCTCCCACCCCCTCTATGCCTATTGCATACTTTACTGATCCTGGTTGCACCAGGATATATTGCATGAAAGAAATTGAGTTAATTATCCTTAGGCAAATGAACCTGATAAATTAACTAATAAATTGCAAGATCCTGTGTTCATCAATGCAGTTTTAAAGTATCTGGACTGAAGGAGCTGACAGATCTAGAAATAAAATCAGTATTCCTCTTGTAACCCATTGTAAACAAGCTGTCAAGCATCACTATGGTCTCCTTTGAAACTAGCTTTAATGAGTAAATAGAGAGAATAAAAGCAGAGAGACAGTGTCAAAAATGTAAGCCCAAGATAATCGTTGTTGGTTTTTTTTCCTTAGCCTATTATATTGCTCTAAGTGATGGCAGCTGTACTTCTGCTGAATGAAAGAATTTTCTCTAGTCCTGACTGAGAATTTTGATAAAAGTTAGTCTTTCTAGAATAAGTATTACTGCTTCTCAAGAGCAAGGAGCTAGAAAATGCTTGAATTGTTTCATGATGCAAATACATGTGACTTGAGAAGCTGTTTTCATGAAATAGGTAGAAAACATATTAGGGAAAGGAAGAGGAAAAAGGAAAGGGGAGAGGGAACGGGGAAAGGGGAGAGGGAATGGGGAAAAAGGAGAGGGAACGGGGAAAAGGGAGAGGGAACGGGGAAAAGGGAGAGGGAACGGGGGAAAAGGGAGAGGGAGAGGGAACTGGGCAGGGGAAGGGGGAAGTGAGAGAGAGAGAGGGGAAGGGAAAGGGAAGGGGAAAGGGGAAGGAAAGGAGAAGGAAAAGGGAAGGGGAAAGGGGAAGGGAAGGGGAAAGGGGAAGGGAGAGGGAAAGGGCAGAAGGGAGAGAGGGAAGGGGGAGGGGGAAGGGAGAGAGGGAAGGGGAAGGGAGAGAGGGAAGGGGGAAGGGGAAAAGGGGAAGGGAAAGGGAGAGGGAAAGGGGATATGGGGAGGGAAAGGGAGAGAGGGAAAGGGGAAAAGGGAGAGGACAATTGGAAAAGGGAGAGGAAAAGGGAGTGGAATAGGTAGAGGAAAAGGGGAAAAACAAGGGGAAAAGAGGAAAGAGAAAAAAGAAGAGGAAAAGGGAAAGGAAGAGGGAAAAGGGAAGGAAAAGGAGAAGGCGTAAGAGAAAGGAAAGAGCATATGTACAACTGTGTTTTAGTAAAAAAAAAAAAAAAGGGGGCCCTGATCTTCATTTTTCCACTTGGTGTCTGTGTTTTTCTTTTGTCTCTCTTTTTGTGAATGAAGAAATCTGTATTTCATGAAATGTTAAAATACATCCAAACATGTAATTTCTCTACTTCAGTCTGCCAGGAGAAGCAGTCTCATTTTTTTTCCTGTCAGTTAACTCCAGGTTGCTTATCCGCAGCATTGGTTGTTTCTGAGTTAATATCCTTTGGTGTCTGTCTTCAAACGTATTTGGCTGTCTGGTTTACAGTTGATTTGTTCCCATTTATTTCATTTCATTTCTAAATTTCCTGTCGAAGAGATTCTTATTGCTCGCCTGTCTTGCGAATCTCCCCATATGTCGGGTGACACTGGTGCAGCAATTCCTTTTCAGGTGCACTGGGACTTGGCTTGCTTGCTGGTTTCCCATGAGTGCTCCCGGGTCAGGGTTGATAACGAGCATCCAGTAGCGGGAAGTTGTGAAGTTTGCTTGCTGGGACCGAACAGCTTGTCTTCTCTTTTGAGGAACATTTATACTTAACACTCGGTAGGCAAACTGCTCTTCTAGTTTGCAAGTGGATTCGGTTATTCAAATGCACAGGCCAGAAAATGAAGGGGATTCTATTTAAACAGTGTGCTCCCAAGTCACAGATGATCTTTTTGATGTCTGTATTTTGCAAATGGAAATTTTCCATTTTTCAGCACTAGCGTTTGTTCAGAGGCTGTGTGCTATCTAAATCTGCTTTTGTGGCTGTTCATTTGCATTTTTGCTCTGCTATATTGCCTCCTGCCTTCTCCCTTTGGCCCCCCAGTCTTTTATATTGGATTCCTATTTTTACTGTCTCCACTCTATCTTACATCTCCGAAGGCTCAGTCACGTGAGGTGATGAGCAGGCTCTGCTGTATGGTTCAAGTGCTCAGCACCTTGCCAGTATTACTTGTGTAAAGGGGAACTCAAAGCATCTGCATGTTTAGGACTCAGGCTGAGTGAGGGCAGAGAATGACAGAATCGTAGACTCAATCATAGAACCATTTGAGTTGGAAGGGACCCTTAAAGGTCATCTAGTCCGACCTCCTGTTGAAATCTTATAGCATGCTATGAAATGCTCACAGCAGTCAGATAAGATAGAGAATGGTTCTTCCTGGTCGCAACATGATGGCCACAGCAAACCTTGCATGTTCAAATAGAGCTTTCAGTCAGTGTGCACAGTTTCTCTTTCCTCGGTATTTTTGTTTATTTCACCCTGTACTCCACATAGGTTCTCTCTTCCTCTAAATCTGGTTACATCCCCTTCTAAGACTGAACCATTTAGGAAGAAAAACTGTGTTAATGTTCTGAGAAAGAAGTAAGAGGGTAAGGGAGAAGCTCAACAACTTAATTCCAGCAGCTCGAAGAGTGACCTGAATGTTGTCATGCTGAAACCACAGTGCTCTGCCAAGCAATCCCTGCTCAGCCTTATAGCTACAAACCCTCCAACTGTCGATTGCTCCCTTGGGGAGGCAGGGGGAGAAAAAGGAGTATAAGCAGGAGTGTCGTTGGAGGATTGTACACTGTTGGGAGAGGCAGCGGATTTAAAGCTGAGCAGCAGCAGCAAGTGAGTGTAGGGCTGGGAGCTGGAAATACAAGGCTTCTCTGACTGCTTCTGTTTTGCCTTCTGACTTTTGCCCCTGTTCTCAGCTTCCATTGGACCAGCCCAGACTGCAGGACAAGCAACGGTTTGCTCAGCTGGGGTCTTTCTTCTGAGTTTGTACCTGCAGGCTGGGAAGCTGGGTGGTGGCTGTGCTTTGCAGTGCTCCTTGAGGTGGGCAAGCGCCAGTGCACTGAGAACAGCGGATGAATTCCTCAAAAGTTCCTCTCCTGAAACAAGGGCAGGGCACTTGTGTGAGTGTGATACTTTGTTGTTCCTGCCATGCCGGCAGGTACCCGAGTGCTACTTGGCCATGAAAACTCAGTGTGCTGCAGGCAGTGCTTGGGGTGTGCCATTGCTTCCCGTGCTGCCCATTTCCTTCTGTGTTTCCCTTTGCTTGCTGATTATGGGGCAGCTATAGGAATCCACAATAAAACCCTCTGCTGATGTGAACAGCGAGCTGCCACTTGAAGTGTGATGCTTCCATGTTCCTGTCATGTGCGAGCACATGCCCACAAACCAAAACACAGCTGGCAAGTTCAATTTTAGCTCTTCCAGCCTTGAGAAGGGTCCCTTTAAAGAAATTCTTTTTATAATTTTTTTTTTTTTTCTGAAGTAATTTGGTTGATAATACAGCAGCTGACGATCCTGCTGCGATACTATCAATGATTGAAATAGAAACAAAAAGAAACCGCCGCCCCACGCTTTCCCCCCCAAATTTATAAATAGGCGAAGCCACTGTAGAAAGGCCCAGGAATCTGATGACGCTCTGAAGGAATAAGAGATTTTTTTGTTGTTGTTGTTGCTGTTGAGAAAGAGAAATGCGTGGGTTTGTGTACGAGAGGAAACATTTTGTTCCTCACGCACTTTTCTCGCTGTGATTTACGCTGCGCTCTCCAGGCCCGGCGCTGACAGCGGCCCACGCGGCCGCGATGCGCGCAGGTGCGCGCCCGCACCGCGCAAGGTGCCACGCCGCGCCCTCACCTGGGCCGCCCGCTGGGTGCGCGCCCGCGGCTCGTCGGGTCCCGCGGGCCGGGGGGGCCTGCGGGGAACTTCGGTGCTCCCGAGGCACCCGCGGTCGGGAGCGGGGAGTTTCCTCTTTACCCTCTTCCTCCATTTTGTTCCAACTTTCAATGAGCAAGTCTTATATAAGCGCTGTAACAAAGTATATATTTAATATGTCTGGCCGCGGGTCGCCCCCCGGCCTCTCGAGGAAGTGCTGCGTGACGGTACGGAGCCGTTTAGGAGAGGATGCGGAGGGGGGTGGTGGCGGCAGGACGACGCCCTCCCCGTTCAGCGCCGCGGCTCCGTGACCTTCGGCTGCCGCGTTCGAGCCACCCCACGGACACGCAGCCGCGGCGCGGGGATCCCCCGATCCCCGGG